>NW_010405250.1:48742-53946 GCF_000710305.1 Buceros rhinoceros silvestris | reverse complement strand
AAATGGACCTTTGTTACTGCAGGCTTGTCTGAGAGTATCTGATCTGGGAGGAGAAGTTCCTAAGACAAGCCTGACAACATTTCAAACTGTGGTGAAGGAAGCTGGTTTGGCAAACTTCCATGCATACTTCCAGCTGGTGTGCTTTTGTTCCTAGCAAGAAGTATTAGTTCGTAACCAGTGCTAAGCTGCAGCTAAGCAACTTTGCTACTTTTGTCTTCAGCTGCTTAATTCTGGGAATGTTTGAGAAAGGGCTTGCAAAGTTGGTTAGGGTGGTGGTCAAAGGCTGGGCTTATGCCCCATGCAGTCAGTGGAAGTGGAGTAAGTCTTGGAGTCTCAAATGCCTGGGAACCTCTCTTACAGAGAGGTTCTTACAGAGGCCTCATCAACCTCATGAGCCACCAGGGCATTTTTCAGCAGAATATTCCAGTTTTACATACATTTTGTTTGTTCTTCCACGCGAGATTAAACCTGCACATGCTATCATGCTACATCCACGTTTCAAGTTTCTGAAAAGAAATATAGCCTCACTTGCAATGCATAGACCCTAGCAGCAACATGATAATTTGTGCTATGAAGATAGGTTATTCCTGCCTTTTTTCATGTTGTGGTAGTTGTGGCAGTGTCCAAGGTAGTAAGGCAATCCAAAAGTTTTTCTTCTTTTTCCTCTTCGCAAGAAGTCGTGGGATCAGAACATGACAATTTTTTATCTCATTTTAAACATTACTAGACTGTCAAAAGTGCTTCTGAAGTACTCTGGGTTAATTTATACGGAAGTTATATCTTCCACACTCTAGCAAAATCATACAATCCAGATTTAATTTAAAAATCAAACACATATTATTTGAAGATTCAACATTGGTCCTTACAAATGTCTTGGAGTCTTAACCTGGCACATATTGACAGTGAGAAACACAAAATTAATGGCATGAAAATAAGAAGGAAACATTTCAGCCAATTGACTAGAAAGCCTTAAAAATTGAAAACACCAATAATATTCATCTGTGCTCTGCCTGACACTCAGCTTAGGGAAGTTATTAATATATTTAGTGTAGGTGGTGTGTTGACAATTACTTGCAGAGTTACAGGGTAATATATTATATCCTTTACCATAGCTTCTTTTAAAATAAAGGGGAAATATTTTCAATGCGTTCATTTCCATGGCGGTTTGAAACACATACAACCTTTCTCTGTTTTTTAAAGTCTTATTTTGCAAGAGTTCACATTAATCAATGACTGTGTTATCTTTTCCCAATAAAGAAATAAAACATATCAAAATTTGAGCTTGTACTGCAAGCTGATTGCATGAAGTAGTTTATTTTTTATCACATCTGCCTCTTGGACATAGAAAGAAATGCAGAATATAAACATACCCTTTCAGTGATGACTGATGTTAGTGAGGTCTTTTCATGGTCATCTCCTGACAAATTCTTTCTTTGTTTCTGTTGTGTACAGGTTGGTATCAGAAACCTGTCTTTTTGTCCCCATTCTTTTCCATGTCTCCTCCAACTGTGCTAAAATGGCAGAAGTCAGAGCCAAAGCAAGGCTCTTTATCCAGAGAACTGGTCATTGCTAGAAGCCGTCCAATTTTCTCCATCTGTGTCCCTGCACACCTCCCTGGAGATATTTGCTGCAGGAGTAAAGGACAGAGGCAAGGTCTATTAAGAAAATGCATTGTTTTCTGCTGGTCGCAGTGGGCTTCATTAAGCCTGAAGTAAATAAATGCTGCAGGGTCTGAGTCCACTCCTTCCTCAGTTCTCTTCAGAATCACTCACTGGTGTGGCTGCCCACTCCAGTGACATGGACTCATCTATCTGCTTTTGATCCCCTTTTTAACAGTTAATAAGAAACAACGGCCAAACCTTCAAGTCCACAGTGACAGCAGTGCTCAGCTCTTGGCCAGGAGTGTCTTCCTCAGCCACTGGGTCTTCTGCACCCCGCAGTCATGGACCAGCTAAATCCAGGTCTGAACTGCAAAAATACTTCAAAGATCTAAAGGTTGGTATTGTAAAAGGTGGTGACAGCTGGCTTACAGTGAATATAAAAGGAACAAAAAAACCCAAACCACCCACCCTATTTCTTTTTCTCCTGTAGATAAATACATATAGTCCATGAAAACTTAAGTGTTTCAATGAAACATTTTGCAAAAGCAAGCTATAACAAGCTTTTAGTATCAGCTGAAAGTGGAGCTTACTCAGGGAAACAACTGCAAGTCCCTAGATATATCTTATTAATTAACACGAAAACATCACTGCCATAATTTACTCACTCTTTTAACTATTTTATTCCTAAAATTTTTGTAGGTATTCATCCTTTGTGAGTGACTGCAGGAAGAATCTTGATGCTTTAATAATGGTATCGATCACTTTTATACCACTTGTCGGTGATTCTTAGCACCAACTCAAAACTGGTGGAACAGAGGGATGAGCAAGGACTTACAAATTCTAAGATCTGAACAGATATTAACTAATCAACATCAAACTGCAACATCATGGTGGATCACTGAGCCGATTTGTTATTATGCTGATGGGAACAGTCTATTAACATAGAGTGACTTTCCATATCTTGAATATCAGAGCTCATGACTTCCTGCTTTGTTCTCATTCTTTTCTCTACCATGCTGCTTCTGTTTGACGTGCACAAATATTAAACTGTAACAACCCAGAACTGCTGAATATATGCTGTAATTTGAGGGATGTCTGCCATCTCTGAATCTCCCATGGAGCTTGCAGAATGTTTCAAGCTTTCAGGTGCTAGCAGTCATGCCCAAGTGAGGAACTGAAGCAATGGAAAGCAGATTGTGTTGATGCATCCAGACACACTCAGAAACAGGTGCATCACTTTCTTGTTTCCTCGCATACCTGACTCACAGCACTTTTGATAGAGAGGGAGATGAACATTGCACTGCAGCAGCCAAAGCTGGAGGAATGGGCATCAAGAACTCCTCATGGAGTTGTAGAAAAAACCCTCCTTCTTGTGCCACTGCCCTCAGCATGCATGGAGTGGTAGGGTGATGAGAACTTGACCAATGAAATGCTGTGGCCTCAAAACACCCCAGGGCACAGACTTTCAGACCTGTCACAGAGTGCTTCTATTTAAACGAGTGCTCTGCCAATTTGTCCTTACAGAGCCGACACCCAGAAATCAGACTAAAAATAACATTAGGATAATATTCTCACTCATGAAGGCACCTTCTTCATCACTGCTTATATTTTTATCTTCTACCTTTGTTTTATGTTTTCTTCTCTTTCATGTACCTCTAATTTTCAGTGATGAAAGAGATTTTGCCTTTACTGATCCTCCCCAGTTAGGACTGGATGTATGAATACCACTGCAATCTGAAAGTAAACAGAGTTGTCCTAGAAGGAACTGGCCTGTGTAGCAGATCTGGTAGAAAGCTTAATTTAAAACAAAATGTTCTTTTGTTTTTGTAGCACAGTAATTTAAAGAGAAACCATAGGATTAGAATGTTACCAATTAAAAGTCCTAACTTTTGCTGAAAAACGTAAGATCCTTTGCTGTGCCATGCCTGGATTCCCTTCACAACAATGCCCAGGATATTGCCTGCTTTCTTGCCTTACCGCAAGATGTACTGCAGGTTTCCTGGGACAGGGAGAAATCAAAGCACTAACATCATGTTGATCGTTTGTCATTGAAATGCATCTAGTTGTGGAAAAGACTAATACACGAATTAAAGGCCTGAACTGTTTCCTCCTTAGGTGACTAGAAACATTTACACTGGCTTTAGCAGACATTAAATCAGGTCCTGCAGAACCAGGCTGTAAGGATAAATCTTCATTGCTCTGGGCTGTGGCAGCTCTTGATTCCATAATCTTTCTCTGAAGTAGATTAAATAACTCAAGGTGTTGTAACTCTAAGGGTAAAAGATTGTGTGAGTGGATGGTCTGAGCCACCACTAAACAACATCATTGTTGATGTGAGACAATACATGTGAAGACACAAAGGAAGCAACATTTGTGAAGATGCTATTTATACCCATCTGGTGGCAGATACTTCTGTCCTTTTGTCATGGTTTAAACCCCAGCCAGCAACTAAGAACCATGCAACTACTTGCCCACTCCTTCCCCCTTCCAGTGGGGTGGGGAGAAGAATTCATAAAAACTAAAACTTGTGGGTTGAGATAAGAACAGTTTCATAATTAAAAAAACCCCACTAATAACAATAACAAAAAAAATATAATTATAATTGTAATGAAAAGGAATATACAAAACCAGAGAGAAATAAAACACAAGAAAGAAGACAAATGATACACAGTGCAATTTCTCACCATCCGCCAACTGATAACCGAGCAGCGATCTACTCTGTCCTGGCCAACTCTCCCCAGTTTAAGTACTGAGCGTGATGTCCTATTGTATGGAACATCCCTTCGGCTGGTTTGGGTCAGCTGTCCTGGCCATGCTCCCTCCCAGCTTCTTGAGCACCTCCTAGCTGCCAGGGCATGGGAAACTGAAAAATCCTTGACTTGGGATAAGCACTTCTTAGCAACGACTGAAACATCAGTGAGTTATTGATGTTATTCTCACACTGATTCCAAAACACAGCACCATACCAGTTACCAGGAAGAAAGTTAACTTGGTCCTAGCCAAAACTAGGACACCTATGGAAGTTTTTGGCTCGCATGGGGAACCCGCTTATATATAACCACTACACATGAGTTACTATGTTGGTGCTTCAGTTTCACAAAACACACTTCAGTGCTAGTTTAAGCCAGGGGAGGGTATTAGGATCTCCTGGTTTAAAATGGGAGAGCAATGTCCAAAACTGTCAGTGAAATTAAATTCAGTGAGAGATTTTCACAATTGCCTACTGTGTTATACCTCATTCTAGCTCAGGAGCTCTTCTCAGATTAAACTCTTTTTTAAGAGCCCAGGTCTGATAAAGATGGGAGAAGAAGAGCTACAGCTCAGCAGTGAGCTAGACTGAGCCTTAGAAACACTACAGGCAAGAGCGCACTACAGTCCTGTGGTGTACAACACAGATTTTGACAGTGTGAGTTTCAAAATAATAGGAAATTTGTTAGGGAGGTGATCTAATCCACCCCTTGCTTCACATTCAAGCTAGCTTATTATTAATAAGTGCAATGCCTATGCACAAGTAACTCATATCAGAATCTTTATGCTACAATCACGTATTTTCTTTGTGATTCTCAAAATTTTGCAGCCACAGTCACACCTGGAGAACTGCAA
>NW_010405250.1:48205-48611 GCF_000710305.1 Buceros rhinoceros silvestris | reverse complement strand
CGCTTTCAAAAAGATAGGAAGCATTTCTCTACAATGATTTGATATTTCCTTTGTTGTAGTTATAAAATAAGACACAAAATTAAATATGCCCATCCTGCATATTTTGCCATCCTACAAGCACAAATGTGGTGTGTGAAAACACAGCAAAAGTTTCATTGAAGAGGCAAATTCACTACTCAAAATATAATGCAGGTTGTCTCATCCCAGTCCACTTTTCCCTGTTTTACAGTATAAACTTCACTGCCTGATAACGTCCAATTTCTTTCTACATGATGGTTGACTCATTACTACGCAGAGCAGCATTTGTTTCCATTCAGGAATTAAATTTTGGATAAAGAAGGATTATAATCAGAAGCATTAAGCAACTTTTACAGTAATGATCACTGCCAGCCCAGCCTATAGGAAA
>NW_010405250.1:46356-48097 GCF_000710305.1 Buceros rhinoceros silvestris | reverse complement strand
AAAGAGTGGTAGTTTGAACAGACTTGGAGGTTGGCATTGTAGAAGTGCTGGGAGGAAAAATCAGTAAGTAGGCTGCAGGGGATGTGGGTTAAGCAACATGAAAGGCGCACAGTTACAGCAGGCATCCTAATTGCCCTGTATCACTATCACCATTCCACATAACTACCATTCCCTTAATTGCCATGGCAGTTGCGCTAAGTGCTGTATACATTAAAAAAACTGGTTGGAGCATAAAGGATAAACTCACACTGCTTCTCTCAACCCTTTTTCACGTCTTTAAAAATGTAGGATTTGGTTTAAGGGCTCAGTGCATCTATTTACTTGTTTTTTCAGTGAGTGGAAATGGAAGCTTAATACCTGTCACACCTCCCTCGGTTCTTAAACAAAACAAATTAAGTCTCTGCTGCTATTCTTAATAATTTCCTTTTGTCTTTTAGATAACTTTGCTCTTTGCAGTAAATATAAAATGAACCTGTCAAGTGTACCACAGAAAAGGGGATGACACTGTTCAGTGTCCCTCTACATCTCACAGAGACACTCATGGTCAAGATGTTACCTTGCCAGTTGACAGTTTGGTAACATACGTTAGGTATACACGCTGTATTGCAAATCCTCAGGAAGGACTAGGGAAACAAACCAAACCAAACCAAACCAAACCAAACCAAACCAAACCAAACCAAACCAAACCAAACCAAAAAATAAAGGGGGGGGGATGAGGGGGGTGAAGAAGAAAAGAAGATGCATAGATAAGAGAAAAACTACTACAAAAATCAAGCATCATTCAATAGATAGGACTGTCATTTACTTTGAAATTGTGTATCAGTTCCTACTCTTACGGTCCACCAAATAATATTATTCTAATAATAAGGTGCGGTGAGACCGCACCTTGAATATTGTGTTCAGTTTTGGGCTCCTCATTTCAGGAAGGATGTTGAGGTGCTGGAGCGGGTTCAGAGAAGGGCAACAAAGTTGGTTAAGGGTCTGGAGAACTTGTCCTATGAGGAGCGGCTGAAGGAGCTGGGACTGTTCAGTCTGGAGAAGAGGAGGCTCAGGGGCGACCTTATTGCTCTTTATAATTATCTTAAGGGAAGTTGTAGGGAGGTGGGGGTCAATCTCTTCTCCTATGTCAAAAATGACAGGACGAGGGGGAATGGCCTTAAGTTGCGCCAGGGGAGGTTCAGGTTGGATATTAGGAAAAAATTCTTTACAGTGAGGGTTATTAAGCATTGGAACGGGTTGCCTAGGGAGGTGGCGGAGTCCCCATCCCTGGAAGTGTTTACAAATCGTGTGGATCTGGAGCTGAGGGACATGGTGTAGGGACCCTGGCAGTGTAAGGGTAACGGTTGGACTCGATGATCTTTGAGGTCTCTTCCGGCCGGATGATGATTCTGTGATTCTGTGATTCTGTGATCTAATCAGAAGGAGCCAAATGTTTTGTGCAGCTGGGAGCTTCACGTCAGGACCAATCAGCTACTACTGCCTCTGTCACTTTATCATATATGTTTTTAAATAAAAAAAATAAACTCTGTGCCTAAGGGGTTTTTTTCAGTTTTTTTTTTCAGGATTTTTTTCTATCTGCTTTTTTGTTGTTGTTGTTGTTATGCTTTTCTTCAACAGCCTGATCAGCTTTAGTAAGTTAAAAAAGCAAATGAGAATGAAAGGACTGATGGGACTCCTTCAAAAGTTTTGGTTTGTTTTGTATTTCTTCCCAGAGCAGTAGAACTTATTTGCATGGCTAGGA
>NW_010405250.1:31035-46166 GCF_000710305.1 Buceros rhinoceros silvestris | reverse complement strand
CACTGTATAAAGAAACACTACATGAATGTAAATTTTTTAAAAATATACGGTTCAAAATTTATACTTCATATAAACCTATGAAAAATACCCTGATTTATGCTAAAGATAACTTGATGTGGTAGCCAATTTTAGAAAAAAAAACAAGTATAAGAGTGAAACCCAAAGTTCTAGCCAGGATGATAATATTTTTCTCTCAGTGAATTAGCGTCTTAGTGCCAGGATGCCCGTAGACTTTCTAGGAGAGCATATTGAAGGACACTGACTGATGCAATCACTGCATTCCTGGTACCCTGCACAGCTTTGGAACCTCTTGGCTCTGAAAGAACCTAACTGAAGTTAGAGCTCAATTCACCTTTTTCTGAACACCCCCGATATCTAAAGGATTGGAAATGTTAATAACTGCACTGATCAGCTGTCAAAAAAGGATAGCTTAAAATAATGAGTGGGCAAAATAGGGCTCAAAACAGCGTCAAGGAAAAGAATAAGAAGCAGAAAAACGAATTTCACTCTGTTCTTGTTTGCAAACTTAGCCTATCCCTCCTGAAGAACAATTTCTGTAGTATTACAATCTACATCATGCCTTTCTTTCTTATTCCTCCTCCCATTTTAGAAGGTTGCCTTTCTGAAGTTTCTCCAAGTCATATACTTTAGTTGGGAGTATCTCTTCCTTATAGTCTTGAGTAATAGTACAAAGATTTGGCCTAAAAACTGGTAATAGAGAAGAAGTCCTTTGGCAAGAAAAGAAGCAATAATTTATGACAGTTAATGAAATTAGTTTCTTCCAAGTTTTTCCTCCAACAATAGATTACAAAATACTCAAACATATAACTGTTTTTATATTTTCACAGATTTTGGTGAACACTTTTTAGTGAAAAGTTCATTTAGGAATAGTTCAATTTAAATAACTGAGAAGAAAAACAAAAATGCACCCCCTCCAGATTAGTTATTTAGCCACAGAAATGTCATGGCATTATTCACATTCCTGAGCTTCAAAATTTTCCTTTTAAAAAACACTCCAGCAGAGTAGCTGTCCTATTCTAAGTATTCCATGAAGATTGTAAGCATATTAAACTGATAACAGACTGATGAATATTTATACTGGTATTTTTTCTTTTCTCCAATGACTATCTGTGGAAGGTTCAGGAGAAAAGTCCAGGATAAAAGTCAGTCTGGAAAAAACATGTTAAATAGCCTTGTCTCCTGTTGATAAAACTTACTTACTTACTTGCTTACTTTCTGAAGTTGTTTCCTAAAGACTCTAGAAGATATGAAAAGCACGTCTGTTTGAATATTAAGCTTCAGGCTTGTGTCCACGCCCTAGAAGCTGTACCAGGACCCTTTCACATCCTTTCACGGTCTGTGATCCAGGCTGGGATTTTTTTTTTTTCTTGTTTAGGCACACTGAGAATTTCTTGTTCCCTAGAGGGCCAAAGGTCTTCTTGATTAGATAGTGAATTTTCTTTCTATAAAAGCTGTCTGGATGGACTGGTATTGGGTCTCATTGGAAAGTGAGGCAAAAAATCAGACATTCCCATATAAATTCCCTATAAGAGTTGCTAAGTGAGTACCTCAACTATTCTTTTGTCACCTCACTCAACCAACCTTGCAGACACTCGTCTTTTTTCTTGGAGTAGTGCTAAGACTAATTATTATCCCCTCACCTTCAACAGCCAGAAAGGTATTTTTCCACGCCCTCACCTTGCCCCTCAGTCCCCTGTTAATCCTGCTTCAGGGGTCAAGGAGCATATATTGGTATTATAGCCAAGAAAATGTTTCAGCAACTCTTGTCTGCAAAGACTTGTGCACCTGCCACGTGAGTGAACTGAGTCACACATGCATTCAGAAAACAGCTCATTTGGAGTACTTGTGTCACCAAATGTTTCTCAGATCTATCCCACTTCACAGAACCTTTATTCAGCTACATCATGAAAATGGAAGTATTTTATCCTCAATGAATATGGAAAATTTCCCTATTTTTGCAGAAAAGTGACCTAATCTTGCATAAGATGAGCCCACCTCCTGCTTGAAAATTGTTCCTTCTATTTGACTTTGTGCAAGAAATCTCTTTTAGTACTTTATCCGAAGGACCCTTAACCTCTCCTCTTTAAATGCATATTACAGATGTTTCTGTTATCAGCTTTCTGTCTTTGTGCAAGGCAAAAATCCTTTGACTGCTTTCTCTGATCCCTTGGGGGAGATGATATTTTATCTTTCTAGTCTTACATAGACCCATTTATTTTATACTTGTCATATATCTCTAGAATCTTTCTCTTTAGATTTATCAACACAAAAACCTTGCCAACTTAAATCCTACGGAGGCTACAATTCCCCAGCTCTCCCCAAAGCTCATTTGAATTCTGGGTTGCGGGATTCCCTCTAATAGGACAGTGCATAGTGACAGTTAGCTGTCCTCAGAATCACAGATGCTCTGTTTCCATGACAGTCTAATAAAAAGAAAATATCAATCACAAAAGGGAAAAAACTGAATCACCGTTTAACACTGCATAACATTTCCATTCAAAAATACGGATATGCTCAAAAATATCAGCTAAATGCTATCTGCTAAATTTTCAGAATTCTTATACACGCTAGGAGCTTAACCCTCAATGGAATTATTTTCTTTGCAGATTAGATTTGGAAATTTTTCTGGTTCTTGGAAGAATATATGAATTAGTTCTCCTATTTGATCTATGAATATACTGAGACAAAGCAAGGTGGAAGACGGTTTCCCCTTAAATTCAGGCAGAACAAGTAGGATTTCAAAGTTCAAACGATTTTCTAAGATGACTTTTAGTCTCACACCATTTCAAAAGACACAGACCCTTTGGAGGTTTGTGATCTGTCTTGAAACAGTTAATGGTAGTATCATGAAGTGCAAGCAGTCTGACCCTAGAGAATACACAGATCTTCTCTCCTTCCTGAGTCCCTTCCTCACAAGCATATGTTGATTACATCAGGGAGGCTCAGGAAATGTGTTTATGAATTCTCATTAAGGGTTCTTAGTCAGTCATGAGACTGAATACTGAGTTCCCCACGATGTGAGCATTGCTACAAGCAAGTATTGGCCTGGGGAAAATGTTTCACAAAAATTCCTTTCCAGATTGGCCCAGGCAAGTGCTCAAAAATGGTTATTAGAGGGCAGGATAAAGGAGAGAACCAGTGGTGGTGCTCCCATCCCGTCCTGGTACTGAATGTTCTGCAGCTGAGTTTCCTTGAGAAAAAGATACATGTGCTGTTGGAGGATGGGAGCTTACGGTGATCCTGCCTGTCAGGCTCATGTAGTTAACTTGTCACGTCTAACAGTCCCAATGTAGGGATTCCTGAAATAATTACACCGAGCTAATTATCTGAAGACTGAATCACTGCAGATGATGCTTGACCGGTTGGAGTGCAGCAGAAACTCTTCTCTCCAGCAACACGTTTTATCTGAGATGACTCAGGAAAGCAGTGATCTCATTACTGTGACAAGCACTATTCTGGGATATGGTCTAGTTCCGGGGATTATTTTTTGTTTTTCAGAAGGGTTAATATAAACAATAAAGTCATCATAGCAATAGAGGTGATTTAATATAGGCCCATGCCATCTGAAGAAAAACCTTCGGGTAAACTTGTCAAAAAGAGGTAGAGGAAATTAAACTTCTGCCCATGGTTTTGGATTTAGGAACTTGTCTCCACACATGTTCTTCAAGATGTTAGGCATGGGTACCTTTTTATATTTGCTTAGAAACGTGTGAATTATTGATTTTTTCAGTTCAGCGAGTGACACACACACACAAAAGCCAAAAAACATCGAAGACACTGAAGGAGTACTCAGTTTCAAAAAGGAAAAGTATCCATTGGGATGCATCCACATGGAAAACCGTGAAGAACTGTGGCACTTAGCTGACATCTCTGTGGTTGTCTGATTCCTGGTGAAGAGGCTTTGGTGGATCAGGTAACAGCACAAGATCAGGTAATAGCACAAGAAAAAAGAACGTTCCTGCCTGTTCACATATACAATGCTTACATGCAGATGGTGAACAGTATATCCAGCTTCTCCATGTTAAGCCCCCATTGGAAAGGAGGTGAGAGGGAGCAATGTCTAAGCCAACAACTGAGTGAGTAGTAGAGATAGGTGTAGCAACAGGCGGCTCTGTTTTTTTTCCCTTTGGCAGCCACCGACATATTAATGGTGAGAGCTGGGACAGAGACCATTCTTTGGCATGGGTAAAGATGCTGGTTCTGAATATTCTGGCAGTATCACGCATTTTCTTATGCCAGTGCTTGGCTTTCTAGACTTTTTCATTTAATTTAGCAAGTAGTCCAAAGAATAATGCCAGCTCTGTGTGTGTGTGAGTGACGTGTTTGTACATATTTGTCCATGTGTGTGAAAGGGGGCAATATGACTTGTCACCATCCTGTTAATGGAATGACCTACAAGTTTATGAAAGGTATTCTTGTCTTTAAAGCATTGCTACCATGCAAAGAACCCTCACAGCTGATACCATCAGACTTAGTGAAGCTGAAAGAAGCACTGGAAGGATTACTATCTTCTTCCTGAATACTTATCCATATTCTGCAATACTCTGATATTTATGCATCCCATATTGCATATATGCATATATGCATCCAGATTTGTTGCCTTCAATATTTCCTTTGGATCCCAATTCACATTACCAAGCATAAGAAAACAAGCAATAAAATAATACAAATGTGAGAGAAGGAATAAGATAAGAAATTGCACTTGGTGACCGGGTCAATTCCTCTAGCTACAGAATGGACTTCTGATGAATACTCTAGTTGCATTGGTAGCTGTTGTGAAACTGGAAGCTGTGCAGTATTTTTAAAACACCCTGCATTTTCCACATGCTGTTCCACTGTCAGGAACAGCACTCTGGGTAAACTTGGAGTAATTTAATCCACATAATGGATTATCTAGGTCATGATTCTGTGACACAAGTGTATGTCATCATCATTTCCTTTTTAAATATTCAGTTCAGTACAGTTCATTTTTGGAAGTTCTCAATCTAATTTAGAAGGAATTCCTACAACTGTCTCAACATCAGCAATAGTAAGAATTCCCCCTACGAGATTCCACTGAGGGAAGCCAAGGTGGACATCAGCCACTCTTGCACAGCTGTCCCAAAACTAAAACTACAGGTTCCATAAAGCCATTGGCTCCTAATTCAAATTTAGAGAGCAGGAAAATCACCATTTAATAACTGTTGGGGTTTTTTGCTTTCAACTACTTCTGTGATACACGCTTAACATCAGGGCTGGCCCAAAACAAAAGACAAAGGCCTGATTTGAAATCTTTGCTGGGCAATAGCTGGATGATGCTAAGCTCTGACTGCTAGCCAGTTTTATTAACTCTCCTGATAACACACCCAGGGCATCTGTAGACATAATATTTACAAATCATCCTCTCCTTTGAATGGATAGCTGTATAACCCTGACAATTTAGAGGCAGCAGAATAAAGCAAGGCATCGAATTCTCAAACTTAATTTTCAAAACAACTGCTGTTTCCGCCTTTAATTTTCCATTCATTCTTGCAGATGCCAAAATTATCTTCTGTGGTTTTATCTTTATCTTTTTCTGCCTTTTTTTTTTTTTGCAAGATACTCCTACATTTCAGAGCTACATTAATTCCATTTCTTATCAGCTCTGTAATTAGAGTCTCGCATGGCATCAGAACTAAATACAAACGTCACTTCTGCTTGTCCCTGAAGTCCTAATCCCCGTAGTTTTTCAAAAAGCACACATTTTTCATTGGAACCTGCCAGTTCCATCAAAATTTTCACCCAGAAACTTCCACTGGCTCAAGGGCTGGATAGTGGACTGAAGGATGGAGAATTCATAAAAGGCAGCTACATCAGGCATTCACACTGGATATAACGGACTGTGATCTTAGTCTCTGTCCTGCAGTGTGCTTCTACCCAATGGGAGGGGCCATTACCTCTACAGTCTCTTGTTTTGCAATTCATCTTTAATGCGGGAGCATGAAGGCTGCATGCCCCCCCACCAGGGAACGTTATCTAGCAAGGACGATAGCTGGAAGAAAGACATAGGAGTAAGTCCAGGTTGCTGGGTATGGTATTTAGTCTCTCAATAGCATTTTTCCATTTGAGTCAAAGGGAACAAATGGCATGTAAGGGCTCTGTCAACCCACTTTGGGAAAGGAAATACCTTTGTCAAATCTCCTCAAATGAAGAATGAACCCACGTCTAAAACATTATCATCTGACCAGGCCAAAACAAACATTTCACCAGCTGGTTTTACCTGTTCTGCAGCAGCCAACCAGGCTACCAAAGTACGTAATTACAAACGCCTGTTGTAATTCTTGCCAGATCATTTCCCATGGCAGGAGTTTAAGCACAAGCAGTTGTTCAGTGACCCGAAATCTCTTCATTAAGCACCAGCCTTATCTCACATTTCAGTAGCTGCATGGTACATATAGACTGATTTGTTTTCTCTCACCTTCTCTTCAAGCAGTTCAGAGCTTCAACTAAAAGTTCTCATGTGCTTTACCCTTTTGGCACATACCTACGACAGCTTTGAGCCTGGAGGCTGCAGTTCATGTGCTAGTTTCTATTTTTGGCCATAAGTGAGTTCTCTTCGCTATGTCACCTTTAAGTGTTTTCTGAATTTCTGGTAGGTCCCCCCTTTCAAAGGAAAGGAGTTTCAAATATTAATTTACAGCATCATATTGAGTGTTTCGAGAACTTGTTAAGTATCTAAAGAGTTGTCCCTACTCCAAGAATGTCACAACCTGCAAACATAAGAAGGATGATAGATATTTTTTATCTTGTTCAAAATGAGTCAATATAAATTATGTTTGTCTTATTCAGAATGGCAAGTTCTTAATACTGTACAGGAGATTTGGATATTGAGGAGCTCATGTCATTTATTTGCTGTGTGCAAACCATCAATGAGACTATTCTGAAACTCACTGAATTAAATAAAAAAGGTACTCAGGAAAATTGTGGACTTTGAATCATAACTTTTTTGGGGTGGTAATGGAGAGTATTTCCTAAAACCAAGATTTTTAGTGCTCTGGCTGCTGCAATTCTGTTCCTTCACCTGACCATTTCAATCTGTCTCTTGAGCTTCTATGGGCGAGGGTAGAACCCGTGAGAGTATTTGTCTGCATTGCACCTATATTCGAAGGGAGCATGAAAAATAAAAATCTGTTTAAATGGTTGCCCCACCCAACCTCTGCTGCACCAAAAGTAGATGTTTTTCGGCAATCAAGTTGTCTGTATCATGTTTACACTCAGTGGATAGTCACAGCTTCAGACAGTGATTTATCCTATTTATCTAAACACCTACCAAACTCAGACTGGTGATCTCCCACCCATTAGAGATTCCTGTCTCTCCAGTTGCCCCAAACTTTTATTTACTCAGATATTCAGCTGAAATCTCATTATTAAGAGTTTTAAAGCAAATTGGGATTTTACCTCATTTTGACTTAAACATCTAGTTTAACGTACGACACAGAGAAATGATGCTGGTGTGCAACATGGAGCTGGTAGTCCTAAGGGCTACAATAACTCACTCCCTTCTTTTATAAAGAAGAACAGAGGTAAGGCAAGGTAATTTGTCTTTGCATTTGACAAGCACTGGTGTTTTATAACTGGCAGAAGCTGAGGAAAACCATTTGATTTGCATGATGAGCGACTGTTACTGGGGCTAACAAATTCATTTCAATAGAAGTACTCTGAGCTGAACAATGCATTCATTAAAAGAACAGTTTTCTGATTAGACAGTGGAGCAAATTGCTCTTTTTTCCCATTTTACTGTCAGAGACACTTTGCATAAGCAATAACAGAGAACAGGGCATATGTCTATTTGGCTGCTACTTGTTCTGTGGGTGTACAATGACAGAGTTATGGCTTTTCAATGCCATGGTGGTGCAGAAGGGGTGCTGACACTAGATCTGTGCAACCACAAGTATACAGTAAACAAGGCTGAGTGATTTTACAGGCAAGGCTAACAATTTGGGTCAGCTAAATTTTTCACCCTTCTCAACTACTTGACAGGGCAATTTTAGCAGCAAGAACATTATCAGGATTGAAGTGAATACGAGCAGGGACTGGTAAAGAGAGGTATGTCACTGTGTTGTACCCAGCGTTTGCTGTTACCCTTGCAGCCATGACCTCAGCATTGAGTGATTTGCTCACAGTATCTCTTGTGGGGATTTATCTGCAAAGAGACCTATGCAACTCGCAGATTTCTTACCCAAGACTGTAAGAATCCTATCCTGAATTGGAGATTACTTACTCAAGATTACCCATGCTCACAGAGCACATGAATCCCAATTTAGTTTGATGGGATAAAGATGGTCAGACCATCTTTTAATGTATTTTATTATAAGGTGTGAGCAAGCAAATATAGACTTAATCCACCATATTACTGAGCTAATTTTTGCATTTCACTAAGGTAATGAGAGGTGAAGTGATATAATAACCACATTTATATTACAAATAAAATGAATTCATTAAATCAATAGATATAAATTATTAAATCTCCAAATTAATGCAACAGATAATAAGACTGAATGATGATGTTGACAACTTAAATAGAATGCTTTATGTTCATCCTGTTTTACAGGTTGAGAATGGGTTTCTTGTTATCTGAAAAACTAACAAATATTCTAGTCTACACACCATGTTGATTTCATCGATGTAGGATAAAGATATTAAAAAATCTATTCTTTGCAGGATAGCAATATTCATTCTAGACTGGGAAAACGAGAGCTACCCAATGCAAGTACTCAAGAACCACCATTTCTTTCCAAACTGCCGCAGATTACCAACATTAGGAGGTCAAAACTAATCACTGCTACCAAAATCTGTTGGCTTTCCATTTACATTTACATCTACTTATTTCAAACCAGAGTCTCAGAGCAAGAAAGACTGCAAGATGAAACAAAGTGTGAAATGGGGAAGAAGAAAATAAAGGTTTTAGAAAGAGAGAGACTTTCTGTATGAAACCACCAAAGAAGGGAACAGAATAGAAGGAACAGAGAAATGGTAGCAGCAAATAGAAAGGAAAAGAGTCTGAGGGAATTAAGGGCTGACAAAAGATTTTTTTTTACTTAATTAAAAAAAGGAAAGTGAAAGGAATAAAAGGTGCTTGGAATAGGAGAATTGTGCCATTGCCTCACCGAAAGAAAGAAAAAGAGACAAAAGGGCAATGAGGAGAAAATATTAGAGAGTGGTAGAAAAATAGTGAAAAAGTAGTAAAGAGGTGTCTGCACTTTATCTCCCATTTCCTTGGGCATGTCCATCATTTCTGTTGTTCCCAGTGTTGACCCAGGAACTATCAACACCATTACATGGTTTTTCAAAAGCCTTATTGTACAGATTGTAGTTTCAGTGGTCTGGCAATGGGATAGCATTATGCAGTTATTTAAAAAGAAATGGCATGATCTGAGCAATTATAGATCTGCTTAGACTGATATGAATCATTGACAAAATAGTGGCATGAGTAGTAAGGGATCCTGATTGATAAAGAAATTAGTTTAACAAAGAAAAGATCCATCAGACTGATTGAGTATGTTTTGACAGCACTATAAGGTTAGGCAGCAAAAGCAAAAATGTTGATGTAGCATAATAAGGGAGAAGCAAAACATTTAACTTAATATCAGATGACTTCTTGATTAATCAATTGAAGTACTATAAAATCAACAGACTAGATTGTAAATGAATCAAAACCTGCTTAAATAATACTTCTAAATTATTATTAGAAACAGGAAATCTTGATGAGCTCTTGTCTCTACTGCGGGCACATAGGGCTTGGCTCTTAGCTGAGCACATTTAACATTGTTTCTCATAAGAAATTAATCTTTTGTCATAATCTTGAAAGAAACTTGTTCATCACTTGTTCATAAAGTTTTCAGGTGATATAAGATGAATAAGAAGTAAAGTAATGCCCAGGAGAAGCTGATAATAGAAAATACTGAGATACAAATTTCACCATGTGTAGGCAAAAAATCCGAAGAAACAAAATTTCTTAGAATATGTCCAAGTATAAAATCATACCTCTAACAAAAGAAGGATACAAGGATACAAGATAACTGCAGAATAGAAGATCTCATTGTAGAAAACACTCATAAAGACTTGAGGTTTATCGTGGAGAATTACAGTTCCCAAAGAGTGGTCAAAACAGTTACATCATCTTTAAATGTACAACTGGGGAGTGCTGAAGAGAGATTTTACATTCGTTCTTGCAGTTAGCACTGAAGTGACTGATATTGGTGCATCACATCATGTTATGGCGCATCCTTTAAGATGGGAGTTTGAGACTGGGGGAGGTTCAGAGAACATTGAGAAAAATTAATGAGTTAGAAGCATGTCTTGAGAGTTTAATCTATTTAGATCAACCAAAAAAACGGTTATGAGTGAGTTGTTTACAGTCTATATACTCGAGGAACAGATCAAAATTAACAGCAGTTTGGGAGTCCTATTAATTTTTTTTTTTACGTTTCATCTAAAAGCAAGGAACATCTTTCTTTTCTTCAGTGAAGGGAAGATTCAGGCAAGAATAAAAATTGTAATTTGACAACAGAAGCATTCAGTCACTATAGCAATGTATCCAGGCAGATAATACATTCTGCATCACTGAAAATGTATATAAGAATATCTGATTCCTTCCTCAAAGAGGTAATCTAGCTCAAGGACAGCTAGTGGATGTGAAGTGGGAATTAATAAAGAGCAATGTGATGTTCTGTGTTAGGAAGAGGTCAGACTTGGAAGATTGTGATGTGCTTCTCTGGCCCTGACATCTATTAAACCCACATAAGCACAAACTCTGAAAAAACTTGACATTGCCATTAATGCCTCCCTGCGAAACGAAGTGAGATGATACAGCTTTGAATCTGTGTAACACATGTATAATGTTAGACTAAGGAAATGCAGTAAAAATCTGATAAAAAAATTAAGAAAAGTAAATAGTAAAAATGGAGGTGAAGTCTCCTTTTCCTTGAAGCTATCAAGTAATTTTATTTAAAAACAGTTTCAAGGCAGACATTTATCAGATTTATAGTAGTAAAAAAGTGCTGATATTCAGGACCAGTTCTCAGGGTGCAGCAGTCTGGACCTTGTGTCCAGACAGGCTCCGATGGTCTATGTACCTATCAGGGTATCTTGAAGATGGCATCCCACTTCGTAAAAAGCTTCCACATCCACTCAAAACTAAGGGTAAGACCAATATAAATTTAAAATTTGAATCAGTAAATACATCTTAAAACAAAGATTCAGCGTCAACATTTATGCTGCAGGGAGAAAAATAAGGAAGATATTTATATGATATAAATAATGCCACACTGCATCACTGATTCTGAAGCTTTGCTTTGAGACTGGGGGAAAACCTTCAAAACTTGTAATAATTTTGCAGCTGGGGCGAGAAGGAGGTTTGCATGTACCTAACACTCAGAGGTAGTGCTGCTCTGGAGGTCTTCCTGCCTTCTGTCACTGAGGAATAAGGATAAAGTATTCCCTGTGTTTGTATCCCTGGGTGTCAGTATATGTTTTTGACATATTGAAATGAATAACAACTTCCATACTTTGATTTGTTTCCTCCTTGTAGCATGCACACGTGCAGCATGTCTCTCTCCCTCCTCCCCAGGCAGTTCTAGTATTACAGAATAACTATTGCCTTTTATTTTCAATCAGGATCTGATGTCATTACAATGCATTTCGACTTTTCACTGAATACTGTGGGCCCAAACAATAATTCCTACTGCCTTTCCTGTTTCCCATTTCCAGGGAAGGAGGCAATAACTGTCTCTTTGCCATGCACAGCTTAGACACAAGTTGACTATATTTAAGAAGGGCAAAGGGTTGTTCTGAAGTAATACCCCAGAAATGAAAAGGGGTTTGACTTCAAATCACCTCCCATGCTTGTGGTTTCTTCTGTTCTCTCCATCTCACACCAAGACATGACTCTAGCCTGCATCACATTAAGCACACTGGCAAGTCAGTCAGATAGCAAACAGATACTGTGCCAAGGAATTCTGCAGAGGCACAGTATTCCATCTGTGACTGGTGTCACATCATTTACTGAAGGTACAAAAAAAACCCCACAACACTTCTCTGTCTTTTGAAATGATGCTTTTTTCTGCTTTCTGTTAGTATGGCATAGCAAGAGGTCTTTTAAAAGGCTGCAGGAGGAAGAGAGAAGGCTATGCAAGCTTTTCCCAGAGAATCTAAAGACATTTGTATCATTATTTAGGCAATGCCATTAGAGGTTGTTCACTTACAAAATTATTAACTTCAAAGAAGCCTTAACATGGCATAAAAGTTCCTGTATTCAGCAGAAGTGATAATCATATGTACTCCACTTCTTGATTTCATAATTGACAGCTGCTGGTAAGATTTTGTGGCACGTGATACTAGGAGCAGGGAAAATTGTCTAACTGAGGAAGATACATGCATTTATGCGCTTTAGCTCCTTGAAGTCCAGAGGTGATCTAGAAAAAACAACTGTTCAGCACCTATGCAGTTGTGGAGGAGAAACACTCTCCCTGGTCCAGTAGAGTTATGTGAGGTACACTCAACCAAGGCCACACAAAATAAATTATATCGTTGCTAGTGCTTCATTAGTAGGTGCCATTCCTCATTTATATCCTGTCACTGGTGACTCCACAAGCATAAGGCTAGCAAGGCATTTCAGCATGCAAAGATCAAAAAGAGATGGAATTCAGAAATGAGCCACCTCTTCTCCCAGCAGGTGCTTCGGGGGAGCTGCACCCCACTTCAGCATGCAGCCCCCCTTGCTAGTGCTGGTTTACAAAAACATTCAAAGGATGAAGGGAACATTTGACTTCTGGCAGCAGGTAGAATACTTAATTTTATTTTTTTTAATCATTGAATAAATTCTGAAAAATATTAAAAAGAAAAATTTCAGTTCACTGCTATGAATCAGGCTGACTAGGTTCAGGAAACCAGACCCCAGTAGCCAGAGTGCCCCATTCACTCAGATAAAAAAATCAGTCTTTCTCCAAACCAGTGAATGTTAAATCATTTATTAATATACAACTGCTTTAGTAAGAAAGACTGAAAGGGGCACTCCAGAGGTTTGCAGTTTTGTCAGCCACTTGGAGGTGGGAGAATTGCAGATCTTGAAAATGAATCATCAGAACTCAAGAGAACAGTAGACTGCTGGCATTTATAACCTGAGTCTCTCACTCTTTGAATTTTTGCTAGAAGCATTATCTTCAACCACAGCAATCCTCTCCTGAGGACACTTTCATCGAAATAGTCACAGTCCTACATAGTATTTTAATTGAATCGAATCAGCATTTTCTAACAAAAAGCATTCTGTCAGGAAATGCTGACCCATTTTTGCCAAGATTATTCATTTTAGGGTTGAGATTAAAGCCTTTTCTGTCAAGAGAAACCTGCTAGAGAGTAAACTTCGAGCGGAAATCAGGTGAATCCAGAATCCTGCTAGCTTTAAAGAAACCCATAAAGCCTATTTTCAAACAGGACCCTGCATCTCCATTATACTGCACTGAAATATTTTCTACCAAACAACCAACTACTAAGCAAACCAAATAAATACAAAGTAACATAAAAATTTTACTAGATTGGGCTGGAAAATTGCTAATACCACCTATTCTTTCTAAGTGTACTAATTTTATATCTTACTTTAGGATTCTCCCCTTATATTTGAGGAGCCTGGAGCCACAGAGCACTTATGCTTACGCTCTTCAGAAATCTTGTAGGGAGCTGCTCTGAAGTCACTGGCTTTCCAGAGCTGAATCTGGTCCTGACAGGATAAACGACTGGGGCTCTCAGCTGAACATGACATTTCTGCCCTATGAAAAAGTCACATTTCAGAATTTACTGCAGAATAGAAATTACATTTTTCACAAAACCTTTGAAAAAACATCAAGGCCTTCAGAGAGCTGGTGGTTTTGTGTAAATCATCAGTAAAGATGCTGTTAAACGTGTCTTTGCTCTCAAGCATACAGCAGTACTACTTTAAGTGAACATCAGAAAAGGAGAAATTTCTGCTCATCATTTGTCCACATCTTTGTGGATACGTGTGCATACCTGAGGCTTACCGTAGATACTGTACAATAGGCATTTCTTGCACACACCCACCAATAGCTTCCTGCATTGTGTTTCAAGGGGCTGTCAGACATAATTCTTCTTAACTGTCACAGCAGAACTAGAATTCAGCCCAGGTGCTAGATGAAACTCCAGATTTATCATATAGTCTATAAATAACTTGTTCAAACATTGCCTCATCATCCATGCACAATAGGATGCGGAAGAGCTTCTTTTCGCCTTCTGTAACAATGATTTCTCACACAATGCACTGATTGTGCAGTTTGGGGAGTGCTGTCAGGAAATGGCACTTGCTTTGCTTAAATCCGAAAGAAGCCGTGCTGGAATTGCCCATACTCTTTTACAGCAGATTTTCCACTCCTATGTCCTGCTTCTCCAGGCAGAAGGGCCTTATACTTCTCAGCAATCCCAGCAAAAGTGGTGTAAAGACTTTCTATTGCAGAATACTGTACTGAATATTAAGACTAAATGCTATCAGTAGAGTTAAACGTGCTCTCACTTCAAAGCTCTGCTGCCTAGTGAATTAATCAAAGGGTTGAGGACCACGAAATCTTCATATGTAAACCTGATTCCTCTACTATTTCATTGTGTAGATTTCAACAACTCATTTCATGTTTTTACTGTGCTGTCTATTAAATAGAGCTGACAGTACTTACCTGTCTTAAAGACATGTGGTGAGGTTAATTAGCTGATGTTTGTGCAATGTTCTGACAAATTAAAAGCGCTATTTACAGTCTAAGTGTTATTATTAGAGTGTGTTGAAACTTCTGCATAAAAGTCATTTTCATGGAAAATACAGTTTTGTTGAAAGATACATTTTCCCCTGGGAAGCTATTCTCTTTCTTCTAGAGGATCTAACAAAAGAGAAGAACATGACCCCTTCCCTCTGAGAGGAAAGAAAGGAGAGAAATTAAGTGGTGTGAACTGCAAAACAGGTTTCCTCCCTGCAGATCCTGCCCATTTGTTTCTAGGCTGACATGGGGATCTGATCTTGCCTCATATCCATAACCACCCTTATCTGAAGCCTCAGATGATGCTTGACACAGTCAAGCATCAGAGCCATCCAGTGTAGG
>NW_010405250.1:8958-30933 GCF_000710305.1 Buceros rhinoceros silvestris | reverse complement strand
GTAGGGAAGGTGCCAGAACAAAGCCACAACTACTACCCTGTAAATGCGATGGAAGATTAAAGTTTTCCTTCCCCAAATCTGTATGTGACTCGAGATAGTTGAGAAATGGGCTGGAGAAATTGTTTTCTATTTATTACATAACTGTATTTGAAAGTCTGAAAAGCCCAAGTGAGAAAAAAAGCACACCTCCAAATACATGGCAATTTGTCACAGGTATTCCCACAAATTTTTGATTTGATGATGTAGCTATAGCTTATAATTTTCTTGTTCTAGTGTGGAAATGGAAAAGAGGTCAAAATAAGTGATAAATGGATTTTCCACTGATACAAAGTTCACTAGAAGTTTGCCTTTGGCTGCCTTGGGAGGCTAATAATAGAATTGAGCTATTTCTCTCTCTCTCTTTTTTTTTTTTTTTCCAAAACCTAGAGGCGAAAGTTGGAAGTTCGTTATGCTCCTCCTACCCTCACACTTTCTATTTTTATCTGCTTCAATGAGACTGGAGGGGAATTATAACTTTTAGTGAGACGAGACAACAACACAAAGTCTTTTTATTGATGAAAAGTTTGACTTCTGGTTATTCTTTTTTGTTTGTTCTTTTTGTAAAGATAGAAAGGGATTACGGGGTTAATTTTTTATTTCGTGTTTTGATTTTTGGTGAAAATTCTCATTGGAATGTAAGTAGGAATAAGAAGAAAGTGAATTAAAAACTCTAAGAATGTTTCTCTGCTTCCCAAACAGCTCTAACTCAGCTTTTCTGGCATATAAACATTCAAGTGAAAGAAGAATCTGTTTTCAGCAAGGGTTTGCTTCCAGGTTTTCTTCTCTATAACAAATACATTTTCAGGTGGATACAGTGAATAAATCAGTCATAGACATCTTTATAGCAACTTTTACATACTTAGAGAAACTTTTCTTTCCCTCCAGCCTCAGAATTCAGTTTCCTGAGTCAAACACACCTGATCCCTTCCATTTTATCTCATAGGCTATGGCTACTGAACTGCTTGTAAGATTTGTTGATCTCTTCAGGAATCCCTCCAGTTCATCTACAGCTTTCATAACAATGCCCCAAAGAGGACACCATATTCTAGGTGAAGCCTCTCCAATACTGACAGGAGTCCACTGATCATTTTTTATTCATGCATCTCAGGGTCATGTTTCCTTTCTCACTACGACATCATTTTGTTGACTCCAGTTCAGAATTCATTGTCGGCCTTGTATTTTTTTTTTTTCTGTCCAAACAGGCTTTCTCCATTCCCACCTGTGCAGCAGTGCTTCTTGAATATTGAGCACTTGTTTTTGCTGAATTTCTATGCTAAGTTTAAACTAATACCTCAAGATAATTTTGAACTTGAGTTCCATCCTCTCAGGGGTTGACAACCTCTTGCAGCTTGTCATTCACCCTCAATTTGTACTCACGCAGTCTGCTTGGTTATGCAACTTAATAAAAATATGGAATTCAGGATTAAACATGTCCTTTGAACTCTCAGGTAACAAGTCTTCCCAGTTTGCTTGTAAAGCATTTATGGTAACTCTGATACTGATAACTGTTTTCAAACTGTTCTGTGTCCAGTGGATAAGACATGTTATGGCTGTGTCACTTGGAACATATTCTCTAGAATATTGCCATAAAGACGGCATTTTCAGCTTTTTTTAAAAAAAGAAACATGACTTCTACACTTTCTTATATAAAATATTCTCTTATTAAGTATTTTTCATTATACATCACATCTATTTGAGTTTTTCTTGAGACTTAATTTCTAGGCAGAATCTATAATTCAACTTTTCGATAAAGGAAATATTTTTCACAACTTCTGTCATCAATAATACTCTTATCACTCTGAGATCAAGGGGTTAAAAAATTTGGAGTTTGGAAGAGACTTTGTGCTAAAACTTGTTATTGGTCAGTCTCAAAGGCTTTTCTTCCACTGGGTTTTGAAATTTGTTTTACAGCTGAATTTAAGACCAATAAAAATATGGCTACAGATATTTTGCACTCTGTTTACCACGATAGACAGAGTTAGGCCACATTAAAGCAGTATTTTCAAACTTCATCCCTTCGACTAAGAGTTTTTTCTTCACTGCTCCTCACCTTGTGCAGTCATCTGCATCTTTGCAAAAAGGCTCTGTGTGCCTGTTCTAATCCAGCAATATCTTACTTACATCTTGCACCCACTGAGACAAATTCTTAGCTGGGGAATATTGGTGATGCTTTACTGCCTTCAGCAGAGTAAACCCTCTGCTTTAAACTAGCTGAGGATGCTTGATGATCCTTTGGTCCACTTCCCTGAAGTTATGAATATAGCACCTACCTCCCTTCTTACTGGGGCCAGTACCCACCTACCCTAGTAGGTAATTTTATTGTACAATCTGCTTAGTAGTGAAAGCAAAGGACTGAGTAATTTATGATCATTACTTAACACAAAAGGGAGTGAAGGAGGACACCACCTTTTCCGGTCCTAATTGCAGCATAGATCACCTGGTTTACTGCCTATAGCTGAATACCCTAATTACCAAAATATTTTAACCATTATGTACTTTTGAAGTGAATATAATATTACGACAGCTGTTTCTAATACAAGGAACAGCAGCTGAACTGCATAACCACTGCACGGAGCAAATCCCTTCAATGACTTTGTTCCTTTCATCATTCAGCTCTGTCCTTTATGTCATGCCTAGCTCTGAATGTTTTTCCCCTCTGCCAGCTGCTGTTCTTCAGTTTCAGGAGGCAATTGCTGGTGGGATTTGCAGACAGGTACGGTCACCTTTGTACAATTGACTGGCTCATTAATGCTGCTTGGGCTGATGGTGGAGGAATGCAGGGAGGAGGAGAAGGCTGAGATCAGCCTGCTGAAGGGAAAAGTGCTGCTGTTGTTACCTAGAATGGATCTTGGTTATCTTGGAGAACTGTGCTAAAATTCATAGGCAAAAAAAGGGAAAGATGTCTCTCTAAACAGAGACAGAGCTCATGACTGCACTTGGGAGCACCGCCTTAGTGTTCAGAGCAACAGCAGTGGGCACATTAGGTGTTTTATAACTGCTAAAAAATTTACAAAGGAGTGATGCATGCCCCCTTGTTCCAAGATCTACTACATAATACACACATTTTTGCAACTCCAGTCCTGCAACTGCGGACCCTATCAACACCTATGTGCTTTTTTATAAGCACTACTAAATGTAACTGGGGTATCTCTCATGACCAAAAAGGTATGGAAGAATGGAAGCTGTTATTGCAGAGCCATTCATGGTGTGCAAGCTGTGTGTATGAGGTAAAGTGTTTTTTATTTTTTCCTTAAACAGAAATTAAAGAATTAGCTTAATTGACAAAATTGTGTGTCTAGCAGAAATTTAGTCACTTAATTGGGTGGCGAGAAACATACAGCTTGATAGAGGAAAGAGACTGAACAGGCTGTGTACTGGGGATGCTTAACTTTACATCCGTAAACAGAATTAATGAAACCTATCCTGACGCTGACCTATTTACTACATAGACATTCAGGGACTTGTTTCATTTTTTAGAAATGGTCATATGACAGATTAGTGGAAACTGCTTAGTCACTTGATTTATATCTAGGAGTTAAGTCTGCATGTGTGGTACCTTTTCAAGCCTCCTTAATTCTGATTGCCTTACGTAGAATTGCTGCTTTTGTTTCTCTCTAACCTGAGTACAGTGCACAGAATGTCACTCTAACTGCCACTGGCATTTTCTGAAACACATTTTATACTTGTACTTGAACTAGAAGCCCAGAGTCAAAGCAGCTAAGCTGGAAGATTGTTCCCCAATAGATTTAACCAGGCAATGTTTTACAAAGATGTCACTGAAAGGTCAAATACCACATAATTTAGGGCAACGAAGCTGGTGAAGGGTTTGGAGAACTTGTCCTCTGAGGAGTGGCTGAAGGAGCTGGGACTGTTTAGTCTGGAGAAGAGGAAGCTCACGGGGGACCTTATTGCTCTCTACAATTACCTGAAAGGAAGTTGTAGGGAGGTGGGGGTTGATCTCTTCTCCCATATTAAGAATGACAAGACGAGGGGGAATGGCCATAAGTTGCGCCAGGGGAGGTTTAGGTTGGATATTAGGAAAAATTTCTTTACAGAAAGGCTCATTAAGCATTGGAATGGGCTGCCCAGGGAGGTGGTAGAGTCCCCATCCCTGGAAGTGTTTAAAAACCGTGTGGATGTGGTGCTGAGGCTCATGGTGTAGGGACCCTGGCAGTACAGGAGTAACGGTTGGACTCGATGATCTCTAAGGTCTCTTCCAACCAGATGATTCTATGATTCTATGACAATTCCGCTCTGGACCTGTTACTGGGTCATTTTTACTTTTACCGAGTGTTTACTCTGATCTAAGTGCTGCAAGGTCATTGTAGTTTGGCTGTTAAACATCTTTTGTTTGTTTTTTGGGTTTTTGTGGGAGTACTGTCTCGAAGCAGATGGAAGGGAAAGGGGCACAATGACTCTTAGGCTTCACTCCTTCTCTAGCACTTGGGGCAGGAAAATGTCCTTGCCATTTGCACAGCAAGGGGTAGGTGGTTTTCCCAAACTCCTTTGAAGCAAAAAGCTCTTCTGGTACCTGTGCCTTTCACATGATTAAAAAAAATAAATATAAATAAATATAAAAGTAATTGAGCTCAATCTTCTCAGAAATCTAGACCAAGCAATGAAGAAAATTAGCAAATTTTGAAAAAGAGGGGGATAGCATTACCCTGAATAAAAAAGAGTGAGTTGAATCACTTCATATTTGCTGCAGGCTAAGACTGTGTGGGCAACCAGGTCCCATGCTTCAGCTGATAACTTTGTCATTTGTTAACCCACTGCAATTCAGCAGCATATGGGGGTGAAAGGGAAGGGAGCAAGCAGCAATGGGAACATATGGAGGTCCTAGAAACATGGGCTGAGCTGAAAATTTGGTGTTACTGAGATTAGTAATAAAAATCCCAGTGACCTATCTGCAGCTAGGTATACCTTCTAGGTATTCAAAATAACCTGTGAACTGAGGAGGTGGACTTCTTGTTCATGTTCATATTTATGCTTTTCTAAAGTTTATCTTTTGAAATGATGGCACTGACTGGGTGTGTTAGCACACTGACTTCTTCCTGGCAGTGGGCCAATGCCTAGGGCCATGCTTTCAAGTGCATCACCTACAACCTGCAAGATCTTTCTTTAACACGAACCTAGTAACTCTAAGTTTTACTGATATTCACTAAGCCCCGTAATGTAACTCAGAGTATTAGGGCTTTGGATTTTCCCTTTAAAAGCTGCAAGAAACAGAATTGTCCTAAGCCAGACAGAAAATAAGTTGCCTGCAGAGCCTAGGGTAGAAATCAGGTCTGGGAATTCTTGCTGCCCCCCTTTTCTTGACCTCGCTATATTTTCACGCACTGAAAAAAATGCCCCTTGAAGCCCTCTGTGGCGTTTGTTTCATTTGCACTGTATTCATCAGCCGGCAATGTAAACAAAAATGCTCTTGCAGAGAAGGATATTTTACTATTAAGGAAGAGCTCAGGGAGGAAATTTTGTCAGGCAATACATGTAGAGACTTATTTTTATAAAATCTGCAGATATATAAATACATGTATTATGTAAATAAATATATGTAAATAAAGATTCTTGAAATTCCTGGGCACTCTCTTTTCCTCCCTCTACAAGATACTCAGGAGCTCGTGACCCAGATGCAGCATTGTAGACCCTCAAGGGTAGACAAGGAAAAGTGTTTTTGAACCAGTTAATTTTGTAACTGCTGGAAAAATGTGTAATAACTGTCCAAGCAAATCAGTACTTGCTATCTACTGCTTGCTGAATGAATCACAACTACAGGCTTAAGCCCCTTGAAATGTCAACACAGAATCTCACCCACAAGGTGTACTGGTTTTCCAACTAATCCATCTATGTATTTTCTCAGAACTGATGGGAACAATGACTCTCTCAAAACCAATCCTAAGAAGGGCAATGCAGTCTGGCATTTTCAAAATACCATTTAGTCTTGAATGTCTGGAAAAAGTCTGTGCATTTGTTAAATTCTCACTGTTCTTTACAAAAACACAGTAGTTAGAGTCTGTTAAGTGATCTCTTACTACTGCTTTCACCAAGAGTGAAAACTACTCTTCCTTTTTAATTTATTTACAACTATTATTTTTCTTGTAAAAATTCATTCCAATACATACTCTTCACATTTCCTTTTTCTGCCGTTTTCTGAGACTCAACCATTAGATTTGAATGGATGACATGCAAAATGCCCAGACAGACTATCTGTGAACATCACAAGGCAGAGAATGTAAGAGCGTTTACAAGCAGCAGCAAACTGTAGGTAACTGAAGAGCTGAATTTTTCACAGGTGCTCATACTCTTTGACTCCTCTTGACTGCAGTTAGGGTCATGACTGTTCAGTGCAGTCTCCAGGGCATCCTCACGCATGCATAGTCCATAACTCAGCTCAGAAGAGAACTTGGGAGGTGTGACACGTGGACTTTTGCTCTAATTGCTAGATGTTGCAGAACTTGCAGGAAATTGCTATTGTTACTCAGGCAGGGTGTATTTAACTGTACATACAGCGCCACATGCTCGACTAGCATAAATTGCAGTAATTCCACTGACTTCTACTAGCTAAGAATCTTGTATTTATGTTTTCGTAACTATTTGCGTAACTTCTGGCTATCTGGCTATATTAACAGAAACTTGGCTTGCTTTGCTGCTTTATGATTCCCTCTCCCATCATCACTAACTGTCCAACCACAGTAACCATGTATAGACACACCATCATACATCACTAATTAATAGCTACCTTCTGAAATGAATTCACAGATATGGTCACAATCCTGTCAAGGTATCACAGTTAATAATTATCACCAGGGAGTAATAAGGGAATGAGCAAGGGTGATTAGAAAGAGTATTTCTTTTTCTTTTCTTTTTTTTTTTAATCCTTGTATATGGATTCACTGTTTATAACATAAAGATGAATCTACAACGAAGAGAGCATTCTAGCTTATAGGAGCACACACATGTAGCAGTAGTTCTTTAAGTATATGAATAGCTGTTTGCTGTTATTGATATGTCAGTTACAGAAATGAGGATTGATGCACTGAAGGGCTTTCAGTAGGTGGAAGCCCATAAATCATAACCACCTGTTCATATTTCCCATTGCACCACAAAAATGCACAGTTATTAATATTTTATAATGAAATATAGTTGTTTCTACTTTTTCTTGGATGTTTTCTGGCATGATTCCCATTTCAAAGTAAAAATCTCATGGCGCATTTTCTCTAATAATAACTAGGTTGTTTTGTGCAATGTGAAAGCATAATGCAGATCACTGTTGTATGTAATACTTTGGTTTTGCTCGTGTTAGTCCAGGAAACTTGAAATAAAAGGCAAAATTCTAACAGCTCTCAACAATAAATACAAGAATAAGAAACTGGTCTGCAAGAAAATTCCGATTAACAAATTACTGCCACTTCTTCCCTCTTCCTCACATACATCTTTTGCACAGACTGCATGGAAAGCAGATAAAGCAGCTGCAGAAGAAATGTCACACTCCCTCTTTCAGGCCAAATGTGAGACCACCTTCATCCTAGCTGAAAATATGGCCCAACTGAAAAGAAACCATCATTGTTTCCACAGGGTATGTTGTACTTTTGTTGACTTTCCCCTTTTCATTTTAAGCCTCAATGTAAAAGTATGTCCTTCCTTGTACTTTTTTTTTTCTCTCCTCTATTTTGTAACAAAAATCCAAGATGTGGTCCGTCCTGGCCATTGTTCTGAGAACTGCACTTAAAGATTGTTGTAGTTACAGCAAAGTCAAAGCTGGAGTGCAAAAATCTGCTCTTTTACTGCAGCTGGAAGAACTGGCTTGGAAAAAATAAAGAACAGGCTGACGTCTGTGTCATAGCGCAAGCTAAATCTAAGTTCTGATGCTGAGGAAAGCTAAAATAAATAAGATTTAAATCTTGCTAGACTTGATAAAAAAATAAATTTCTGCTAACTACTTTTTGACTAAAAAAAGCATTTGTGTGTGTGTGTGTTTGTTAAGACTAGTTCTTCTTTGAATATTTGTTACTGGTTGGTTTTCTTCATGTTTGTGATTCCTGATAAAGGAATGCAAAGATTTTTAAATTTATCTGGAAAGGCAATAAATTACAAAGTTATTTTAGAACAAAATTTCATAACCGCCCTGTTTTCTTCAAACCTTTTACTGAGTTTTGCTTATTCACGAGGTTTGGGAAAGCAGCCTCACATTCTGCAAAATTAATCAGATCCAAGCATCCATGTCTTCTTGCAAGTCAGGCTACAATCTCTTCTGAAGCAAAGAATGAGATCTAGGTGTATGGGTAAGGCCTCTGGGCTTCAGCTACCACTCTAGAAAGGTCAGTCCCACCTAGGTTTTTTGTCATGTCTGCCAGCCTTGTGAAGATGTCTCAGACAGCGTGCAATGACCTAGATGGCATGAGATGCCTGTGTCTGGGCACTAGAAATGTTCTCAAGGTGTCTAGACATCAGCTGTCACTACTGCTCCCTCCAGGAAAAGGATCGTGATGTTTCATTGTTTTCTTCCCCACCTTTAATCTTCCCCACAGCTGCTCAATCAATCTGTCCTGATGTTTTTATGACATTGGTTCTTGACCTATAGAAGTTTCTTTTCAATCCTGGCCTCAAATAATTTTGTGCCTTTCTGGACTTATTGTTTGACTTGCACAAGACTTTGCTGGACACTTCCACACCTTGATACTGCAAGACAAAACCTTTCTTCCAGTTGTAATCAGTTTTTGTTTTGATTCATCTTGGATATTTAAAAAAACAAAAAAAAAGGTGTTCAATCCTTCAGCACTGTTCAATCTCAGTAAATTTGTTCTTTTCTCTTTGCTCGTGATATACTCATTGTTCGGCCTAGCACTACCTACCAGAAGTCTTCAATCCCTTTTATAACTCTGGAAAACATTCACACTCATCAGAGCATTGAGAGAGAGCTCTGGTCTGAGAGCAAGATTAACACCTGGGTTTTCCTAGATTTAACCCCAGTGGTGACATTGACTCCCTCTGTGACTTTGGAGAAATCATTTGGATCAATGTGCCCTTTGATTCGTAATCATTTAGGCTATAAGTGACAAGGCTAATGATCCACAGGTATCTATCATAAGCAAGGGGTGCAGAGAAAATGAGCCATAACTTACTATGACAAGGTACAGAATTATTTTCTTAAAGAAGCAACAAAAAATACCTTTGAGTCTGGTAGTAATTTCAGCAGACAGTCTAGACTGCAGGCAGTTTTGGAAGTTCAGGAACAGTTACGCTTGCAGAGTAATTACCAGGTTTCTGCAGAAATCTATACTGAAACTATTGATCCCTATTTTTATTCACATGCAGAATGATGGCATAGAGCATATGAGTTGGAAGAGGACGGCAAATTGGGGATTGCTGCAAGCGCATCAGAGGACATGGGCCACATTCAGAATGTTTTTGCCCAATTAGAGAAAAATTATGTGATTTATTAGGGACAAATACAATCATTTGTCAAAATGCAGAGTGAGGAATGAGTGGCTGGAAATTAGTGTTTCATCAACCTGGAATATGGAGAGGAACACAACCTGAACACCAGGTAACAATGTTGCAAAAAGGGCAAGCATTGTAAGAAAATATGTAAAAAGGAGTATTCACTACAAACCACTGAGGTGTTCCTTCTTTTGGTGCTCATAAGTCATCATTTGGATCACCATATTCTGTTTCAGACACGGGACATGACAAAGAAGAATGTATAGGAATGTTCAAAGTCTAAATAGCTATTCCAATTGATTGATGTGGCAAAGTGTAATGGATAAATATCTTAAAGTGTTTAAGGTTCATCTCCTGGTGGCTAACTCGGATGTTTTCACCAATTAGCAGATCTTGTAAAGAGGACTGGGAATTCTCCTCTGAATTTGCCCACACTACATAACAGGCCCTTTGGACTTTACCAAAATATATAATTGATAAAGTTGGGAAAAGGGGAATATTTAACTTAAGGAACATTCACTATACTTTTTCAGCAGAGGCAAAATTGCTCCCCAAATGGGAAAGAGGGAGTAAAAATTTAATTTGTCGACATTTTCATTTGATATGTATATTACTTTTAACATTTAGAGTTAGTTGGTTTAAAGTGTGATTCTGCTCTCTGGCACCACAAGGGCTCCATGTTTAGTGTCTCATTTTAGTTCTAAGAGGAAATTTGAAAGGGAATAAACAAATAATTGAAAAAAAAAAAGAATCTATCTGTCAGTCACACAAATTCATCTTCAGTCAAACTGGCTCTTTTATGTTTTTCTGACACATTATTACTGTTATCACTCAACAGTCATTCTTCATCATGCTGCTTATTTGCTTCTTAATTGCCCTGAAGGAAATTCAGTGTTTTGCAAGAAATCCTTTTCTTTGGTCATATCTCATCAGGTACAGCCATCTTGACCTATGGATGATGCATAGCAAACGAAGTTCAGATATAACCTTATGAAAACTTTATGTTAATGTCGCAAGAACCATGCAGTACTATCAGATGTCTAGCAGAAATGGAAAAGCCACCTTCCATTTACCAGAAAAACAGTCAAAATGGCTTTAGGAACAAGGTGTAAAGAAATCTTGGAGAAAGCCAACATTAGTACTTGTATTGCCTTTGCTGTTAGCATGAGGCTTATACTTTCATCGAAGAAGAAACTCCTTAATAGTTGCAAGGTCCTAGTGCGATCTCTGTACAAAGAACAACAACTGAATGAGGCAGAGAAAGGCTGACCTTGGGCGTGAGCTTCTCATGTTGTTTCTCATGACACTTCACTGGTGATACCCCTGAAATGGAACAATAGGAAATGGAACAATAGGAAAACACTGACAAATCTGTGTCTTGTCAAGCACTGGAGACTTCATGCGTGTCACTGACCAGCTCTATGTTTTGTGAGGTTGCAGAGCTAAACAAAACTGCAAAAAAGGGCAGAAATTTTTGCAGCAATATGTAAGGCATATTTTGAGGCTATTTATATGCTTACTTTCCACAGTTTGCTTAATTAACTCTGAAACACTGCTCCAAATCCCTATTGTACTTCTTCTGAGCAAAATCCCCTGAAACTGAGAAACTTTTTAATTTCTCATGGATCTCCTGAACCATGTATTTAAGAAGCTTACTCTAGACCTGCTTCGAAGTATATGACAAAACATATTGATGTCTGAAAAGATATGCAGAGATATTGTACAAATGCACTTTCAGCTTTTCTGGTCAAATCAGAACCCCTTTCTTTTTCATTACTGGGATTATAAATTGCCTCCTTTATGCAGTAACTCAAAGAACTGCAGGATATATAAACACAAAAGTATTAGGTCTTGGATAAAATGGATCCAGGAATTTCTACATGAAAGATGAATCAAAAGGTTGTGTTGAATATTGAGGAAGAGCTTGAGACCATTAGCTCTCAGAGAGTGGCTATGAAGCTCTTCTGAGCTGTCACTACCAACACCTTGAGTACAAATGTTTTAATCTGAAATTGGATTTGAACTGAAAATTTGGAGAGAGCAAGAACTCCTCTTAGTGCTAATATAGTGGAGATGAAGCCAGAATAGCACTAGGTCACTACACCTTGTGATTTCTGGTGTTACCATTGCTCAGTCACTTTTATTCCTGGCTGATACCATACAGGATTCAGACGGAAGTGCCTATGCCTGGTGCTGACAGTGCAGCACAGTGCTGGGGGTGGTAGACGTAGCTGCTACACTGTAAGAAGGCAAGTTCTTTGGAGGACATATTAAATTGAGGATTTGTTTGGTCACCCATGTGGAAATTAAAGATCCCATGGCAAGTTTTAAAAAGTTTAGAAGATAAACCAAGCAATGATTTGCCTTTAGAGCCACTGGACTATTCAAGCATCAAACTCATTACTTTATTAATGTGGGAATACTTGCAGAGTGTATGAAATGCACTAATCCATCCATTTTATCTGTTTTTATTACTTGGAGCTGTGTAGGTTACACAATCTCTCATCTCAGTCACTTTGTTTAGCTTAACTTCTTTCTGAGCACACAGGAGCCCTGCTAGCATAACCAGTTCAAAGTCTCTGGAGCATGGAGGAGTTTTCAGGTTGAACCAACAGTTTTGCAGGCATGTTGGTCTCATTTGTCTTTCAGTGTTTGTGATTTGAGAGCAATGATATCTTCCACAAGCACAGCTGCACCCTCAGGACTGTTCTGTCTCGCATGTTCTCCTACAGCTGAAGTGGTGGCAGGTGGTCTGGAGCCACTTAAGATTAGGTTCAATTCCAGGTGCTGAGTGCAAGCCAGGTGATTGCTACTCGTCTTAATTTTCAATTGATTTTACCTCAGAGCACGTACCCAAAAGAGGTTAAAGTCTCATAACTGAAGTAAGATGGTCTTGACCCTCCCCTTTAAGAAAATAAATTATTTATTTTTTTATTCAAATTCACTTTTCTGGGGCAGGGAAGATGGTTATTCTTCATTATTTCTGTGCACGAGTTTTACATTCTTTTTGTTTTCTTTTCTGTTAAACTGACATTGTTATAAGATTACTATTTCCAGACTATCAATCTAGTTTACTTTCACAATACAAATTTTTGTAGTGGGTGTATATGGCGTATACAAAACGTACATGAAAGAGCAACTCACAAACTGATCAAAAAAATACATGGTCATAGCAGAAGTGAGGGTAGCAATGGGTTACAGCTAGGAAATGGAGTCACGTTGTGCTCTGTGCACCCTTGAAGACTCTAGTAAGATAAAATAACCCTTGAGGGACACAGGCAAAACATGACAGCACACTTGCACTCTCTGGTGCATACACCAAAGCAGAAAGGCAGGACATTAACTCTTCCAGGACACAGGCTGAAAGACAGGCTTGTTCAGGGAAGCAAATGACAGAGCAGGTTGTGAAGGATCCTGAACTCTCATCCTCAAAAAGTCCACTCTGGTTTTGTGGGCTATTTTTTAGTAGGAATCCACTCTGTATTCAGAATGTCAATGATTTTATTCTCTGTCTCCTAACTTATGGAGTTCTTGAGCAACTTTGGGACAAGGTTAAGTTTTAATGTGCACTCCTTGAATTTTAACCCACAAAGGTTAAAATGTAGCCATGCTAAGTTACACAGCATCAAAGCCCTTGACGATTTTCATAATAGAAGACTTGAATGAAAATATCCATAAAAGTTAATTAAATCAAGAAAAATATTACAATTATAAGACTTAATGAATAAAATCATCAGGGTTAAGGAAGCAGGTTACTCACTATGTGGAGAAAAAAATCCTTAGATGACATCATAAAAAATTGATTCATGAGAAAAGAATTTCCTTCTTAGGATGGAGAGATAACTACTGTACTCTTCTCTAGGTCAGATCTTTTTGAATGTAAATCAGAAAAACATCTTTGACTCTAGCTGAACAATAACTGGACGATATTTACTACAACTGATAATATGTTCCTAATACTTTTGAAGTTAGATAAGTACAACTTATGAAACAAAATGAAAATTATTGGATGTATCACAGTTTTATGAGTTTGACATTTTATGAATGAAGCAGCTAAAGGACCCCTGACAATAACTGAGGGTCCTCAGGATTGTCTGAATACTTCCCATCACATAAGATATAACATGAAACTGTTTAACCTATTGGACTGACCCAGAAATGCATATTTGGATACATTAGGATTGAAAGCATCGATCCTAACCATTAACTTTGTGGAATTAGATGGGGTTTACACTGCTGAATGGGTAGCTGGAGTCACTGGCAGTATCAAGGAAATAGAGTGGAAGAAAGCAGTACTCTTTACACAAAACCGATAATGTATTTTAGAAAAATAAAGGTATTGTTAATGTAGTGCCATGTAAACACTTATTGGACTGGTTGAAGGGTTGTGGCAGAAGTGAGCTCTAATATTGTAAAGTGAAAAAAGAAATTTCAGGGCACTATTCTCCTTAAATAACTTCTGAACCCAAAGAAGTTTGGCAAAGCTTGGTTCCCACTCTACTTTGTGTGAGAAGAATGCCTGCAGAGCAACTGTAGGGAGGCAGCTGCTGTTAAACTCATTAAAATTACTCATGTTGTAGCACAGTCATAGAAATAATAAGATTTCTTGATGTGTGTTTATTTCCCACTGGTACAGTATGTTGTACTATGATAGCTTTGCAGTCTCAGTGTGCTTGCTCTGGTTGAAGAAGCACATTCATTATAAACCCTTCTTTTCAGATGCCTATAAATTTCTGGAAAAGGCTAATCCTTTGGCCTGACATTTCCTTTGTTCCTGTCAAACAAAAGGTGTTGATTGTTTTCAGTCTTTTTCTTCCATATTTATTAAAACAGGTCGGTTGCTTTGGGGTTAATGGGCCAATAAAAACCTTCCAGTTTGCCATCACATATTCACATAATATTTTTACCCATAGATAACCTGAAATCTACTGTATTTTAATGCATTATGTTTCAAGTGGACATAATCATCAGTACAAGCTGTCTGGCAAAATCTGAAGAAAATTGAAACAAAACATGTAGTCATCAGAAAACTCTCGTGTGAAATATCATATAAACTTGATCCAGGATTCAACCAGTTTCAGTCGTTTTTTTAAGCCATAAGAGTGACTTTTCCATTTTTACAGAGGACAAATTTTGCTGACTTAAATGAAATTAGTAATTATCTCATAATCCCTACAAGGTGGTGTTTCTGAACAACTGAGGCAAGATTTTTCAGACTGAGTAGGGCTTTCAAGGTTTGGCTTTGTTGGTTATTATTCATCTGTCTTCACTTGCTGCAGTGCTAAATTCCTGATATGCAGTGTATGCTTTGTGTGCCTGCCACTGCTGACATGTCTGGAGCATCACTCTCTGAAACACATCAGCAGTTGTTTAAGAGGTGTCGTTTGATCTGTCCTAATACTAGCCACTCTTGACCTTCTGCACACAGCCACCCTTCCTGTGAAGCCCCACTAGGATGTTTAGACAAAAGCGTGATTATCATAGCTTTCATTCTAATCAGCTTTTTCATGCTTCAGGGCTCTGCATCCCACAGCACACCACAGCCTACACTATATGTGCATGTCTGCCTCAGACCTGAGCTGACCATTCAGCTGAAAAGGGAAGGAGAAAAAAGCCTGGCAGATCTATCTGGTCCACCATATCAATTCAAGGCTAATCTGCGAATTTCCCCATGCTGCTGCTATGAACTGAGTGGTTTATTAATAAAGCTGGTGGAATTAAGTAGACTGAAGACCAGCAGAGAGACTGAACACCAGGCCAAACAAAATCTGGACCCTAGTTTCTGTGTTTTCCCCACAGAAAAGCAGGGATGTATACACTTCAGCTTATCCCATCCTTGAAATTTTGAATAGCAAATTTAAAATGCCTTGTACAATGTACTTGCTCATGAGATCCTAGGGGAAAGATTTATACTCAAATGCATACAGCCATGCCTGTTTAAAGACATTAGACATTTATCTTTCAACATGGGTTTCTGAATTGCACTTCTCTCTAAATGTGCTAGCACTTGTTTCTTGAAAGGTGCTGAATAATAAGTATTACATTTTCTTCATTAATTCAGGGGTAATTCTACAGCTGGCATGATCTGTCACAGCTTTTCTGAAGTGAAAGAGACTATGATAATTTACAGCAGCTATTCTATAAATGTCACTAGTACCTTTCAAAATTATGTTCCCTGGCCCAGATTTACAGTTACCTTGGGAACAATTATTCTGTATTGTATATTTAGGTCCTTATTGTCACATCTTTTGAGGTACTAAATCTCAGCGGTCACTCCCACCATAAAATCCCCAGTATATAACATGATGGCAGACATGTCCCTCAGCATAGCTCGTGAGCAGCAGAATAAGGGGAAAATACACAATCATTTAGAAAAGGCGGTTAAGAGGGTCTGGCATATAAAGAGAGATACTGCAAAATTAAAATAAGCACATGTTCTACTATTGGCTTTAGTGGGAACAGGAATGCAGTCCTTGTTGCAAAGGGTCTGAGAATTTAATGACATGATCAATATAACAGTACAAAAGAAGACAGAGATGAGTCAGAATAAAAACAGAGAATGATGTGTTGTAAGAAAATAATATAATGGATGCAATAAACTCCTAAAGGGGAAGCTATCTGTTATTACTTCCTGTTTTCTGACAGAAACCTAGTCTGACCGCGGTATTTGAAATGCTAATGAGGCAGAATATTAATTTCAAAGAATCACTTAGAGAAAGCTTCCCATGTTTGTGAAGACCAGGAGTCTGAAAAAAAGAAATTGTGTGTATGTTTGCAATGCACAGGAAACAGTATTGTGTCTAACGAAGAGAGACTGGCTGAAGAACAAGTGCAAAGTACAACATTCTTCTGGTGCAGAGCAATAACGAAATACCCACTGTCCCAGGCTGCATCAACGGGAGCCATGACTTGAGCCTATTGAGATCTTCAACTGACTTTCTGTGTTTGTGCGTTACAGCTGTGTAACAGCACTCTGAATTTAATCAAGCCACCTGCTCTGTAACATCATGTTCCTCCGTGAGACAGTTATGTACTAAACAGTTGGGAGTTACTGATCTTGAATATTCTAGATCTGGGAAGTATTCCTATAAGATAGCACCTGTGTTTCCTGTATGGAGCTTTGATGTTTCTGGTTGGCAGCTGCATCCTCATGACCTTATTACCTGGATTATCTGGGTTAAGGATATCTCAAGTGTCCTACATATACTGCAGATATATTTCATTATTCCACCACAGAAAGAGCCTAAAAGCTCAAAGGAAGAAATCACATTGCCACAGGTATAACACGTTTAACATGGTTAACTGCCTGATTGTAATTTTAGCATTGCCCAGAGAAGAAGGGGATAAAGATGGGGAAGTTGGCTTACTTGAATCTTATCCTAGAAATCAGTTTTAAATATCCCTGGGATATAATCTGTGAATGCAATAATTTTTTCCTAGTATTAATAAATTTGATTTCTGTTGTTAATTTTTTCCTTTTTTTTTTGTTTTTTTATCCCATGTATTGGAGTAGTTTCTCTTCTCTGACCAAACCATGCCTTATGTACATCTATTCAACTTTTGGAGCAAGTTAGCTTGATGATACGGCCTTCTAGAGATGGCAAAATGTGTTTGGAACCTAAATTTTGAATTTTTCTAATCTTGTTTTAAATGCAGTGTAAGTTAGAGGTAATTGATCTGTCACCAGATTTAGAGGCATATCAGGTCTCTGGTCATTGTCTCAGTTTTAACACAGATTTTCAGAGCAGACCTGGATATCACTACTAAACTCACAGCATCAGTTTTCTTAGTGGGTAGTGTAGAAGTGATTACAGTTCCTTGCCAAATTCTGATTAGGGTGAGTTATGCTTGTAAAAGCTCTTTATAGATCAAATGAGCTATATGAGCTTCACAAGGGCTAAGGTAATGTTCCTTGACTGTGGATCCCCTCAGGAACAGGAGGAGTATGATAAAAACATCTCCACTTTGCCACGGTAGTAATTTTTGGTGCTGAAGCAAACAGATAAGAAATGTACTTTGCCCTCTCTCCAGATTCCATTTGACTGTAGGTGTTTGAGATTAAAAATCCAGTCTAGAATTGGTATTTACAAAAAGAGTCTCATGAACTCTGTAATTCTGTTTTTGATATGTCATTGTCAAATACCGCTCACCTTCCAGACCCCCTGAGGACAGAGACAGGAATGTTTCTGCACTTGAAAGGGCAATGGTGTGGGTTTTACCACTAAGGAAACCAGCCCATAATCTGTCCAACTGTCCTATTTGTTGAAGTGGTACTGAATAGATCAACCACACCTGTGATGAGAGTGGCAAGCAAAGGAGGGCCTGGCAGCACAGGCAGTGATTTTCTGTAATGCAAGAAAGTTGGACGCTTACAGTTCCAAACTGATTGTTATACATCCTTTTTACGGAAAACCTCATTTACATAACTGAATCATGAAGCATCTTTGTGGAAAAGAAAGCTACTGTAAGACCACCAGGACTTAGCTTTTGCATAGTTAGCTTGCTTTCTCTTTCTCTCTCCTTTTCAAATCTCTGAAATGAGCTGTGGACAAGAGTGCCATTTGCTGAACTGCTCTTTGGAGGTGCAGTATCAGGAATACGACTCCTTGTCCCCTTATTTTCCCTTTTCTGCCTGCAAGTAATTTTTTCTCTTCATAAGCTCCTTTGCTATCCTTGATTTCTCAACACACCTTTTGAACAACAACAACAACAAAAAAGCCTCAGTAGTCTTCCCCTTGCTCTGCAAGCAAATATCTTGCTTGGTTAATCATTTATCTGCAGACTTCCTGTTACAACACCTTTTTGATTGTTTACCCCCTCATAGCACTTTTATGAGATTTTATGTATCTTTCCAAGCATGAAATAAGTACATGCGTTTCCAGGAAATATATTTTACAGACCAGTGGGACAGACATTCTCACTGGGTTAACAGTTTTTTTCCATTTTTGACTCACTATTTGCATAATACAGATATAGCTGGTTTTCATTGCTACATTTTGATCTTCTTGTGTTGTTATTGTTTTTTAATGGAAATAACATAAGAATTTTTATATTCACTGAAAATATTCATTTCAGCCCAAAATCCTAGTCCCCATGAACATATGGTTTTATATCCTTGTTTTAATAGAACAGTTCTTGAAGAATTTAGTGAAGCTAAGCACATTTTAGAAGTACTTTTATGATAAATGAGTCAAATGTTCCTCTCTCTCTCCAATGTAAGAAGATACATCTGGGAATTTTTCTTCAAAATGCATTCAAAAATTTTGAAGATGTTTTTAGTAAATTGCATGTCAGGATTTTCAAATCGCTTACCTAAAGAAAAAAAAATAAGAAAATCAGATATGACAGGATGCATCATGGATATCTTCTCCAGTACAAGTAAAGCAATGATGGAGCTTTCAATTTAATATAGTAATTGGAATTCTCTCCCTGTAAATTTCAAACTATCCTTCTGGAAAACAATGACTTCAAATAGCAAAAACAATAAAAAAGAGGCTTCCCATTAGAGAAAAATCTGAAACTTTGAGAAAAAATTTTACCTCCCAGAAAAAACTTTATATTTGTGCACCTAACTGAGTACCAAAAGAAGAGACCAAGTTACTGAAGAACAGCTGTCTTAACTACTCTATACCAAATGTTTTTACTCAAAAGTAAGGGCAATCTGTGTTAGTTTAGCTTGTGTTGTTTGTACCCTCTAAGAGACTAAGTCAAATGCTTGAAGTCAAATGTTTGAAGAAATGGTAACTTGTGTCCCTCACAAGGAAGAAGCCTTAGTTTAAATTTCTTTTTTTTTCTTCTTTTTTTTTTTTTCCTTTTGTACTCCTCACCTCCATGAATTCTGGTAACGTAACTATGGATAGTTAAATTTCTGTAACATATGAGGAAGAATGTAAGAAAGACTTTTCTATCACATAACCAGGTCGAGAGAGCTGCCTGTTGACCTTATGCTAGTTACACAAGTAGCCACTCAGTCATCAAAGTCCATAATCCTGAAAAGCACCTGTTTTTCAATGTTTAAGCACATACCTGAGTTTCAAAACAAGCTTAAGCCCTACTGCTGTCAATAGGATAAAAGCATGTCCCCACATGCTTTCCTGAATGAGACTATCATCTCAGCTAACTTAATCACCATGGACGCTTTTCGTAAGATGGGACAAATCTCCTCTTGGAGGTCTTCACAGAGCCCAAACTACTAAGCTACACAAAGCAACTGACTTGTACATATCACTAAATGCATCTGATTCTTAGAGGCTTTAATAAAATTTTCAACACCAGACTGTCTCCAAAAAGAAAAAAAAAAGGCAAAAAAGAAGCAAAAAACCCCCCAAAACCTTACAACCAACTTGAGAAATTAGTGGATACATCAAAGTGCATTTGCCAGTGTTTGCCATATTACATTCAGGTATCCACAGTACCCCATTAAATCAGGGATTATATCTCTACCAGAGGCTCAGCTAATGGTCTTTCAGCTTTCAATGACCCTTAGAAACTTTTAAATCATATAAACAGAAATCAACCAAGTTGTCCCTGTTCACACCTCCTGGTTATCCAGCCTGTGGTAGCAATGCTGTGATTCTTCAAATGCAAGTTTCTAAGCATACGACTTCTTTATTTGCACATTCAGAAGCCTTTCTTTGGCCACTGCCAGGCACTTAAGTGTAACCTCATTTGATTTCTAGAGCAGCGCATCAATTTGCTTGAGACACTACACAATTCAGAAGGAAAAAACGCAGCTCTGCACAAAGCAAATTCACGTCTGTCACATGCTTTGTTCTCTCTGTTGACTTGCATTTCTCCCAGGGCTTGCTGTGACGGCCAGAACCCGTGCTGACATGGGGCTGGCTGGGCTGGGCTAGCAAGGCTATTGTTATTTTTTGAACAAGTGTTTCTAGATTCCCTATAGCCCTGGCTCCTATCAATATTGTAAGGCATGTCCAAATATAAATAAATTTTCTTCAGCCTTAAACCATAACATGGAGTTTCTGTATAAAAGGCTCCAAATTGTTACCTCTTTTACTTGTCTGCTCTTTGTTCTTTAATCCTCTCCTGTCTTCTCCTCATTTCAGTGTTCTTAACACCTTGCTTTTAATTCACTTCTGGGACCTTCTGGTTATTAATTTTGAATTCATTTAATAAAAGAGTTTGGATTTGATTATCTGAGAAGTTACTACTTATAAATGTCTCCATGGTAAAGAGCAGAAAAGTTAAAGTTTAAAATTACTTTGAATTAAGCATTATTGAATTGCTTTGTACTCCTTCCTAAATCTTTTACTCACTGCTAATACCACATGAAACTGAGCTTTTCAAAGAGATCCAAATTTTATGTATGTATGCATATGTACATATATTTGTTTGTGTATGCATACTCACAAACTTGTAGGCTTCTCGGAATGACTAAATCAATTCTCATGGTATTTCCAGCTGGGATCAAAAACAGAACAGCCAGGCAGCTTCAAGAAGATTGGTGAGATTTCAGATCAGGCTTTACAGACAAGAGATTTATACATTTGGGATATTTATTTGATAGTATTAAAAGCACTAGCTGTCAGCAAATCTATAGAGGGTCACAAATATTTCCAATCTATTGCAGTTCAAAACTTCACAACAGAGTAGGATGGTACACGTGGAATGCAATTTTTGTAACAAGTGTTATAACCGCTGCAGATGATTCAGTTCTGTTTATACCTAATGCTTGGAGGGATTTGCATAGGAGCATACTCCAGGAGCGGAAAAGGGTGTTGTAGTTGATGCCTTTTTGGAAAGACAGAAAAACTGAGAGACCAAGAGTTGCATTCTGCATATTTATGCAAGGGTGAGGAGAGAAGGGACAAGTTAAAAACAAATGTGCTCAAAGGTCAGAAATACAGACACCTACGTAAAGTCTGATTCTAAAAACTTTACCACCTAGTGAGCGTTGATTAGGTCCTCACCTGCATGACATTCACTTCGAGTAAATTTAAATATTACATTAATTACTTTTCCAAGTTCACTACTAGGTAGAGCTGCCAAGGCAACTCAGTCCTGCCTGGCAATGTGCTCCAGCCTCCTGTTCTGGATGTTCCCTGGTGAACATTATCAAACACACTGCACATAGGTAGTAGCTCAGTGAAAAATGAATGTTTTGGACCCAGGTGGTCCAGGCTGTGGGCTGAACCCAGACTGCAGCGATTTCTGATATTGCCCTGTGATGTTCACAGAGCTCAGGGTGAAGAGTGAAACATGCATGAGCCACTGGCACCTCTTTCCGTGCATGTCCACAGGCAGCTGCCAGGACTGCCCCAGCACTCCAACCTCTAGACTTCTCCCATACCAGCAGCTGGCACTAGAGTTTGGACCAGCCAGGGCAGGCCATCAAGCAGATTTGCACTCACACTGCAAGCCAAGATTCACAGTCAGATTTATGGGCTTTTCGATACAACCGTTTTCTTGTTCCTCCTTGCCCCCCTGTTGCCATTCAGCACACAGAAATCACCACTAATGCTGCAGAGAAGCTAC
>NW_010405250.1:0-8878 GCF_000710305.1 Buceros rhinoceros silvestris | reverse complement strand
CTCCTTGCCCATGCCTGCTGTCTGAACGAGCTCTTTACAGCTCTTTGACTCCTTCAATTTCTGTATCTACAGCTTTCATTCTGACACACCTAAACTGTAGCATTTTGTGCCTGCTTCTATTATTTATGTAATTGGTTTTATACTTCCAAAAATAAAAGTTTTTCAACTAAATGTCGATCTACAGCAACTTTTTCAATATCTGTACACAATGTTATGTGCTGTCATCTATCTCCCCATGAGAAGTCTTTTACTTTCATTAATATTTTATTGTATTTTTGATACAGTTACTCATCTCCAGATGTTCACACCTCTCATTTCAGTGGAACTTTGCCTGGACTAAGTGGGGATAATGCCTACTTACCTCTTTTGAAAATTACTCTACTCTGGGACAGGGAAGTCTTTTTAAAAGCTCAACATTTTCTAAAAAAAAAAAGTACTGTGAATGAAACTTTGCAGTACTGGGCTCTCCTTTATGTCGATGTCAGCAACAAAATTGTTCTGTTAATGCTTGAAAAGTTATTCCAAAATGTGAGGTTATGTGAAACATCACAAAGACACAATGTGCCGGTTTGAGCTGAAACTTCCTTGTTTTGGTTAATGAACGAATAAAGCATGATCATAATGCTCATAAAGCATAAACAAAGCTTGTCTACGCATAGACAATCCCACAAGATTAAAACAACTCTATCTATCTGACTTAGGTTCTCTCCTATAAAGAACCCAGCACTGTCTAGATGACACAGATGGTTAGTAAAGCTGTGGGATTCCCTGTCCTTCACCGGAGATTACCAATCTCAACAGGAAATTAAATGTAAGCCCTACAAAATCCAGGGCATTCCCTTTCCTAACAAGAGGTTTTTTTTTTTTTTTTTTGGGGGGGGAGGGGGGGCAGGGGTGGGGGGGGTTTGTTCAATTTGGTTTTTAACCTTTGGTCCTGCTCAGCAAATCACTGAACTAATGTACATTTGAGTGGCTGATTAGTTTTTCCAGTTTATGAAATTTTTTTTGGTTGCAATATTTGCTCTCTGGAACTATTTGTATTCACTCTCTATTCCATGGATGGAAATGGCGAATACTGTGCATGACATGAACCACTAAAACTAAGTGCCCAAAGTCAGTGTAAGTAAGTCCTTTAATAACTTTCTTCTCAAAAGGTATTAAACAGTTACACAGCATGTGCACAATGGTGGATTTGCAGTCTTTTTTTGGTTGCAATATTTGCTCTCTGGAACTATTTGTATTCACTCTCTATTCCATGGATGGAAATGGCGAATACTGTGCATGACATGAACCACTAAAACTAAGTGCCCAAAGTCAGTGTAAGTAAGTCCTTTAATAACTTTCTTCTCAAAAGGTATTAAACAGTTACACAGCATGTGCACAATGGTGGATTTGCAGTCATTATCTCCCAAATATGTTTGTTAACAGCTAGATTCTGGGCAATTCAACCCAATATGCTTGTGTACCAGTTTATACTCTGGCTCAAGAACTATCAATGAACGTAAGGAAAATATTATCCTAATTCATCTTAGAAAGCATTCTTTTTTTTTTTTTTTTTCCAATTTTGTTTTCTGTAATATATTAAACCCATCATTTTCACTTGTGTACTTATCTGGGCTCTTGCAAGATTTGAAAGCAGAATGCTGAGTATGGGTGAGATCAATATGCAGCTTTAATACACAGGATAGCAGTGTTGCATTTCTGTAACTGATGGTATCACTGTGTTTGAGCCTCTGATAGATAAAAATCACACTGTAGCCTAGCAAACAATTTAAGATTATACTACACAGTAAAGTCTGCCAGGGAATTAATTCCACAAGCAATTCAATGATGTCTGAAGAAAGCAGGTACGATCATATAAATATATACACAAAGGCTTACTGAAACTAGACTGGGTTAATGCTATACAGGCCAGGAGATTAGTTCCAAAGACAGCAGCTTTATTTGCTAGAGAGAAAAGAGGCTGCTTTCAGGTATCGGGCTATAACTACATAAAAGCTGAAGATATTACCTTAGATTCAAGTGCATGAGAACAGGTTCAGAAGCATATGTACGTATGCACACATGTACATACAGCACATGTACTTATACGCGCACTAATGAACTCATGCACTCACTAGGAATATCGTATACAAGTGCTTTATGACGGATAAACACACTTAAGGAATACTCAAATTCCTACAAGAAAATTTTATTTTACTTCTATTTCTTTAACATGCATCTCAAATAACACAGAGAGAATAATTAGTAATAATGGCATGAGTTGTTAGACATGTGCCTAAGGATGTTTTATTATCATTGCCTGGTAAAATAGCATGAAGAATTCCAGCTTTGGAACAAAAGTGAGAGCAGAATATTAGGTCACATTAATAACTGACATCCCACCTGCCTGTCTAAGGAAGACTACGGAATATTAACCAGCAGACTGAGTCTACTCCTAGTAAATTATTCTTATTAATTTTTAATTTTAAATAACCCATAGAACAGAAATTCCTTGGAATTCATTGCTCTGCAGACAAAAATGTCAACTTTTTGACAAAATAAACAAGCAGATAGATTTAGCATAGAAAAGCAGTGCTGAAAATTTCAAGTCTTAGATTGTAAAATAGCCATTTATTCGTATTCTGCAAATATTGTTTTGATTCATTTGTCCTATTTTTGCAGCAATTTTCTTCAACTGAACCTATCAAAATGTGTAATACAAGGTGGGGGACAAGTGTCCCTTGTATGGCAGGCACCGTGCAAACACATGATGAGGAAGTATACCTTCACTAAGATGCTTTCAGTCCCAGATGGAATTTCTAAGAGAGTTGGCTTCCATATCCTGCAGCCATTCAGCAGCCTCTGTCATCTTTTTATTTAAACCCCTCGGGAAATTTCAGCCCAGATTTCTATCAAAGAGAGATAAAGAAGGGAAGTACCACTTCGGAATTGAGGCATAAAGGTACCTGATGAGAAGATTCTCCCTAACTGAGGAAGGACATTTAACTGCATGCCAGAGTGACTTCCTTGTAGCTTAGGGAGATTTAAGATGCTGTTTCCAAAAGCAGTTTTCTCACCTCATTTTTAGATAATTCATTACAGCTTCATCTATTAGTGTTCTTCTTTGGAGAAGCAGAGCTGTTTTGAAGAAAACTGCCTGGTCGGAATGAACTGCATCCAGAAGCTTCAAGAGTTCACCAAATCAGCGTGCTCCCGCAGGGACAGGTTCAAAACAGAGCCTGGTCCTATGGACAATTTCAAACAATGTTTCGGTGGTGACTTTCAGACCAGGGGATCAGACTAAATTTAGTTTGAAGCAAAAGTCTCAAAATGCAAACAGTGGACATCTGGGAAGCTCATCAGGGGCTACAACAACCTACTATGCTCCTGTTACACCAGATTACTTGGAAACATAGACATAACCATCAAATGGACTCACGTCTGTCCATACTCTTCGGTGAAGTCCATCCCACTGATGTCCTGACTGAATTCTGACCTGATGAGCTAGGTCCTTCCCGAACCAGCATCTATGAAGATAATGATTTGCTGTGACATTTAGCAGATATCTAGCATTAAATAAATAGAATCATTGAGCAAATTATTTAGAAGTATTTAAGTGTTTGCCTACCCGAGGCCAAGTAAAACTGCTAAAGCCTCTTGAAAATCTGTTTCCTTTGACTAAGGAGCCGAACTTATTAAAAAATCTTGTTGCTGAACTTGATTGTTCTGATCAGACTAGCATCCTTCAATTCCAAAGTTTGTTGCTTAACCAAAAAAACATTTTTTTAATCACTGCACAGGTTCCTCTTCAGCCCCTTTCCTATTACGAGTAACTGTGGCAGAGGCATTTCCTAAGCAGAGAATTTCCTTGAGGGAACCGTGATGGTTGAATCTCATGTGAATTGTTTAAAATTACATCGAAAATGAAGCAAATAAAATTTCTGCTCTTCATGATACAATGTGAGGGAATATAATGGGGAAAAGCAAGACAATGTGTCTTACCTATCACATTCTGAGGGTTAGATTTTCTTAAATAGTACATTGTGTAAAGTTAATAGGTTTAACGGTGACAAAAAATGTTTACAAAACATCAGTTTTTTTTTTTTAATACCTGATGAGAGTATTTTTGTGGCATTTAAAGTATCATTAAGCAAGGATGGAATTTCCTGAAATGAAATACCCATTCCTGACTTTTGATAGATAATGTTGTGCTATTCTATTATGTTCTTTTGTGTCTTAGCCATTGTTACCTAAAATGACTAGAAGTGGCTTTGGGTAGTAAGAGGATGATTAAATTATATCAGTGGCTATTTCATCTTCTGAATTCCAGGTGATTTACGCTCAGGACCTGCTTTACCACTGAAATGGGTTGAGCCAGTTGCAGAGCACTGAGGAGCCTGAGACAGGAGTGAGGGATACTCAGTAACTGTCACGTGCCTGTCAGAGACAGTCTCAGTCAGGAGACTCCAAAATATATAGTCCAAAACCCTATCCTGTATTTAAAACCTGGGTGAAAACACAGTCATATTTAGTGCTTTTTACCACACCCAGGGAATTAGGAAACTCTCTCTGTATTTAATGTAAAGTGTTCTTTGTGAATAGGTTTCCAGCTATGTAACTTTGTAGCTAAATTCTCCGCCTTTTCTTGCAGAGGTTGAGAGTTCAAAGCCTGAGGGGTTTTAGTTTATTAAGAATGCCTCATCTATTATTACTGCAATTTCAAATAGATAGCTGCATTTTCCACACAAAATTAATTTGGACATCCAGAAGGTATTCTCCACATTTAACAAAAATATTTAATCTTCCTTTTATTTAAGCATGTAGTCATTGTAGTTGTAGGTTCCTAAAATTGGAATTTAAAAAATTGCTGCACCATGTCAGGCACATCTGTATGAACAGCAGTCACAGAGATCAACCAGAGGAGCTGGTTGAGCACTCGTGTGTGAGTACTTAAATAGCTATTTTGTATTGCCAAGAAGGAACTGCAAGTTTCTCAATTTGAGGAAAAAAAAACCCAAACGCACTCTCTTCCCTTAAAACCCTATGAATGTCGCCCTCACCAGAGAACTAATCCAAACCCCCCAGAGTCATTGATGGAAAATCAAATGGCATTCTAATGGCTTTAAATTAGGCCTTAAATCTCTACAGCGTGGGCCATCGAAATTTTCGTATCAATCAGTTTGACTGTGAGCTTGTTTATGTCTTCCTGTTATGTTGCAGACAACTTTAAAGCTCCTGAGGGAATGAGAATGAATAGCTCTGTGGTTAGAAGAGACAGACAGTGCTTTCCTGAAGATGTTGCCTCCTGCTTTGTTTCTCCTACAAAAGAGTGAGGTGTTAGTTTTTCCTGACTCTTTGCTGCAATCCATCTGTTGCAAGAGTCGGGCAGAATAGAAAAAAGTGTCACAGTTCAGTATATATGAATTGAGCAAAATAACTCTAAGTCAGTCCAGATGAGATGAAAATGCATGTGTTCCTGATCTGGGATTAGCCTATATCCACAGTCCAGGTCAGCTGCAGTGTCCAGGAGAGTGTTTCACTGGTTGTGCTCTGTTTTACCATACTTGCCATTCTCCTGCAGGAGTGGAAGAAAGTGTCTTTGCCCTGCATTACTCTCAGCAGACTGTAGGTCACTTTGGGCTGTGGAGCAGGACCCTAGCATCCTTAGGAACCCATTAAGAATCAGAGACTATTTAGAACTGTCCTCACTTATGCCAGGACTTATTTTCAATTTCCAAATTCTCAGAATGACAGGAAGTCGCTATGTACAGTCCTAGTGAAGGTAGCTTTATCTGACACAAGTCAAAGAGACAGGGAGAGATGCAGTGTCAGTATATCTACAACAAATACAGCCATGTATACCGTGGCCACTTAGCAAGGTATACCTTTTGTAAACATATCTATTCCTTCCCTTCTTCAAAGGCAGAGCAGAGAGACCATAAACTTCATGGGTTTGCAGGGCTTCAAATCTCCTGCAGGTGAGACCCAGAGAGGAACTCTCCCAGAAGACAGAGCCTTTCATCACAGAGCATTGTATCTCCAAACTGGAGAGCTGGGACTGGGGCTTGACGGAAAGAATGGATAAGACAGAACACATGTTTTAGCAATGTGGTATCATTTTTATTCACTATAATTTTGCTGCAACATAAGAGCCCCTCCAAATATATCTTTTGAAAGACACGTTACAGGTTCTAGCAAGTTCATAAGAGCAGCAAAGTACTCATTTTTGCAGGAGAATACCCCATTCCCTGCTGCACGGCTTGGTATGTGGGGTTATGAATGGCAGCTCACCTCACTGCTCTGTGTCTTGGCTTTCCCATTTTCCACACATGGTAAAATGAGGACAGCAAAACTTTCTCCTTTACATGTTACTTTGAGATCTAGTCACAAATAGGTAGGATTTGCCAGGGATCTTTGTGATGTCCCCCTCCATCTCAGTGCTTAGAGCCAGAGTTGCAAAAGAACAGAATAAGCAGAGGTAGGTAATTAATAAAAAAAAATTAATACTATTAATCTATTTTTATGCCTAAATGGGAGCTGATCTCTTAAACATTGGCCTTAAGTCACAGTGCTGTCTTTTGTTACTGCTTGTGCCAGTGATGTCTCTTATAACCTGTGCCCTTTAGGCATTTTAATTTCTACAAAAGCAAGTATCTTTAACCTGTAAGTAACGCGTGTAACGGCATGGGCTGTCCTGAAAGCAGGGACAGATAGGGAATGCATGCATTTGTTAAAAGAATTGGTTTGCTGTATAACCTTAGGCGTGAAAGTCCACTTGAGAAAAAAAAGATTCTTGTGTTTCTCCAGAAATGTAAGCTTTGTGCAAAAGCAGAAGAGACAGAGGATACCGAGACTGCGGTTACAGGATGCGTCTGTTTACTCCTTCCTACATTTGAGTACATTGGCCAGTTTCAGAGTAAATTTAACAAGAGCAGAGAGGCCTCACACATACTACTTTCTATGAGTTTCAGAAGAAAAAAGGATGTGACTACAGGAAAAGACCCAAATAAATATCCCTAGATGAGAGGAAGGTTAAAGAGTGATCTCAGTACAAATTAGGCAGTGATGAATCTACATCATGATATGGATGCACAAATCTTAAGAAAAACTTGGAGCAGAGAAACATAGCACAAGCATGTGAAATATGGCTGAAGGAAATCAGGTTTCATTAATTAGTTCTATTGTTCACAAAACTGTTTTTTAACATTGCATTGCAAAGACACAGCATTTCCATCTCTGGTACAACTGAACACCAGAAGGAAGCAGCAATACCACTTTATCCTCCCCAGATCACCCCATCTTTTCTTTCAGGTTGTAGACTGCGTCTCAGATGACTGTCAGCTGACAGCCCTCTTAAACTTGATGGAGATGACCTTGGGTGAGTCACTTAACTTCTTTTTTTCCATTTTAAAAACTAATATAATAATAATAATCTAATATGTATTTCACAGGGGTGTAAGGCTTAATTAATGTTTATAAAGTGCTTTGAGATGATATCTGAGGATGAAAGCACTATGCAAGTGTGAAGTATCATTATTTTTTATTATAGCTTACAGCTATATAACTGATGAAACATTCCAAACCTAATCCCACACAAACTCACTTCTGTACTATAAACCCTGATTATCTTCATGCACAGACAGTTGATACTTACTGCTTACCTTGTTCTGATGACATTAACTACATCAATGGTCTTGTTTGGTTTTGTTTTGTTGGGGTTTTTTGTTTGTTTGAGTTTTTTCTTTTTTGCTACTCTTTCTGTGGCTCAATGGCTGACTTTACTCCTCCGTTACCTTAATTGGCTTTAAATTCAAATTATTTGTTTCGGTCACCAAAGGATGTTTTTGGTATTAAATCGCAGTTTTAGGTGGCAGCTAACGAAGTGGCTTTATTTAATCATTAGAACTACTTGGGCCCATATAAATCACTAAAGATTTCCTGAAATCTATGGGGCTGTGCCAGCGCAAACCAGCGGACCACCTTTGCTTTTACAATGGTGTTCCCATGGGAGAGAGAAGTGGAGGCCCTGAGGAAGAGAGGATAAATGCAGCAGACAAGGCAAACAAGTCCCTGCAAACTTTCTGAGACCTAAGCAATGGAGAAGAGTGAGTTAAGGGGCAGGACCATTAACTGCAGGACACAATGGAGAGCAGTACAGCATCCCCTGGACTTAAGCCTGTTAAACTAAGGCCAGAACTGAGCCTTGTCCTCTGTATGAATGATCAGCCTGCTCAGAAGCAGTGTGGTGATATCTGATACAGAGCTCATAGATCAGCCATGCAAACACCACAAGTGGGGATACTAAAGAAGGGCTTTTTCAAGGAAAATAAGAAATGGGGAAAGATAAACAATGACAGACTAATCAAGGTTGTGAGGGAAGGCAAACTTAAATGCAGAGGGTGGTAGAATAAAAGCCCTTCTTGACCTTTTATCTAGTTTGCTTTGACACTGAAGAGCTTTCACAGATATTTATCTTAAGACAGAAGCAAACACAAATGCATGAGGAAGCTACCCAGCGGCAAGCTGAGTTCCTGACCTATGCCTGGTGGTTTTGCTGGCTTATGGATTTTTTTAAAAAAACCTTTGTCTGTTTAATTAATCTAAAATTTTACCTGGGATCTTGTCACACCAATTTATGATTTTCCTGTTGCTCTTTTTTCCTCGGTATTCTAGAGGCTCCCAAACACTTTATTTGAGCTGCCCAAATGTTGGCTTGAAAGCGAGTGAGGTAGAAAAATGTGGTTCTTTGTAATCTCCAATGGCAAGCAGTCCTCATACCCTAAGAAACCCTCAAATCTGACTGAAGGAAACAAAAACTCTGAGTACATACAGACAATCACCCTCAGCACTAACATTGTAAAAAGGGGACAGGGGTTTGCTGGGGCCAGTGGGGAGG
>NW_010405249.1:0-816 GCF_000710305.1 Buceros rhinoceros silvestris | reverse complement strand
ATATAGTAAGGCTGCCTATGATGTTGAATGGCAACCTACAGCAACTTCAAAATACCAAACAGATTTTCATTGTTGACTTGTCCCAACACTGCTTTGTCCAAACGACTAATCAATCCTGCCACATATGCCGAATCTGTTACAATATTAATAGGTTCAGAAAAATATTGTAATACCATCAGCATTGCCCTAAGTTCCAATCTGTAATTTCAGGTATACCCAATTTTACAGACTTTTGTTGTTGTTGTTGTTGTTGTGAACTCTCAGTAGTCGGTGATGTCTTGTACTTGGGGTCGCTTTGAATGTGTAGCAGCATGCTTACAATTCGGACAGTCAGTTCTAAAATGTCCGTTCTTTCCAAGTCCAAAACATTTCAGAACAGCTTTTGTTCTAAATGCAGCTGTGATCACAGTTCCCACTTTAGAGCAGGCCGTTCCTTCCTGAACCGTCTGTAAATACGGTGCATCCATCCACAGGCTCTGTTTGACTCAGCTGTTTCTGCTGGAAACACATTTGGTTACTCATTTTCATCAAGGGATGTGATGGGAGATGATAATCAATTTGCCCGGTGTAGTTGATCAATGCTGATTGCAAAGCGGTACTATTGGCCAGAGACCAGTCAAAATATTCTGTTTGGACCGGAACAGCTATTCGTTCTGGATCCTGAGCAACTAATTCATGACAGCACGCAATCACAGCATATGGGGAAAATTTATCGATCAAAACAAAAATCTGTAGGTCAGCATCCAAATTAATTTGCCATACGTTTCTTCATAATCAGCTGTTTGACTTCCGAAATTACTTGCTTTGCCTCTGAGG
>NW_010405248.1:554-10258 GCF_000710305.1 Buceros rhinoceros silvestris | reverse complement strand
AAAAAAAAATATTTTTTTCTAAGAGAAAATCCTGAGCTTGGTCATTACCTCATTTTTAAACATTGTAAAGAATAAGCCTGGAAATTGGGCAAAAGGTTTCTCCTTTTCTTTCTTCTTTTTTTTAAACTAGAGAAATAAAGACTGATTCAGTGGTGCTGGATTAGGATCAGAGTGCCTAAGTTGTTTGCATTTAGAGCCTCAAAATGAAGTTTGACGGAAACAGAATTTAGATTTTATGGGATTTGAGCAATGTTGCAACCAGACTCTTGCAGAAGGACCGTTAGTGTGCGATATTAACAGGAGAGAGGCACCCTGGTAGAAACGCTCTGAGTGCTCTTCTCTGCCCACGTCTTTCAGGGCATTGTCCGGAAGAGCACCTTGTTTTCCAGGTGTGGGTCTGGCCTCGAACAGACGATGCTTAGGTTTGGCAGCAGTGGGCCAGTCATGCTGAGCGTTGGCAGGTGAATTAAATGTCAATGGGGCGAGAAGGACACTAGCTAGAGATCTCGGGTGCTAAGCATGTATTTAGGCACTTCATTTCCACCCAGGCATTGGCATATGTGCCCAAACCCTTACTCAGAGTAAACTGCTAGTGTCTGTTAGGATTCATCCGTCCAGACTGAGATACCTACAGTGCCATGCTCTAAGCCTGTGCTAGTGGTCTGAACTTCCTCCTCAAACTGCGGAGAGATGAGCACTTGGTCGCATTCTAAAATGTGTGCCTAAAGCCAGGTGAGATTGTTACGTTACCTTGTAAATACTACCCTGTACTATAGAGATACAAAGAACTGGACGGACTGGGAAAGTACGAGAGGATCTGAACTGCTTAGGAAAACACACGGGGGAAGACGAAACCCAAGACAAAAAGAAGGTCTGAGCTCAGGCCGCATGCGTAATAGCTATGCGAAAACATTAATCAGTTTTTAGAAATAGAATGAATATGTGTGATTATTCCAGGAAAAATAATGCATATGTATGTATCAGGTGAGAGAAGCTTTGGCTGAGGCAGCACACGGTGTGCACGATAGGTGGGATTATCCCCCGTGCATCCGGTGCTGTGAATAAAGAAGTGATGCTTCTTAATGCGACACTGGGGTTAAGGACTTTATTCCAATTTTTGGTAACAAGAGGGTTCTCCTCTCATATCCAAGCCCTAGCTCACAGGGGAGCCATGAGTTACTAAAGATGTTACAGTAACGGAGGCTCAGGTACTCCCAGTAGACAGACAGCGTGAACTTCCATGTGAGCACTGGTGTTTTCGGTGGATATTCCCTATGCTAATGCCAAGCGGGAGCCAGCTCGTACTGATTTCCACGGCTGGCACACAGCGCAGGGAAACAGCCAAGTTCTGTCCTTTGGGCAAATGAGGGCGCTGGCTTTTCCTGGTTCCAGTGGGCACACACTGATGTGAAAAGGTGGAAAAAACCATGAGGAAAAGTAGCAGGGAGTTGGAAGATGGCAGGTCAGCAAGAGGAAGGCCTAAGCCTGCTCCAAGGAGCAGTAAAAAGGAATCCTTCTCCATTGGATGGGGTCTACTGTCCCGGCCGGCAGCACCGGGTCCCCTTTTGTTGGGGTGCATGTGTGAGTGCATTTTATGTGAGGGTATTAGCCAACAGATAATTGCTGTGTACTGATATGTTGTATATAATCCGTCTTTCAAAATTCTGTTCCTTTTCAAATATGCCCATCTAAAACTGACCTTAAGAGCTGAGAGTTACCGCAGGTGTGGTGTTCTTGTGGGCCCCGTGGTACTGCTGCTGATCCTCTCCCCAGCTGGCCTGACCAAGGAAGTTAAAAATAATCTCTCAGAGAGGAGTACTTATGTTCCTCCTAACAGGCTTCACAGATGCCCTGATGAGCCTAACTCTTCTCGCTGTTGCATCGGCAGCCCCAAACAGAAGACACTGCTTTCCACTAGCCGGCAGAGGAAGGCAGCCATGTGCTGCTGAGCTCAGGGATATTGCACGTGCCCTTGCTCTGCCAGCATCAGCTTATCCAAAATACAGTGTTAGACCTTGCTTGTGACACTGCTGAAAACCGACGCATCGAAAACAAACTCTTTGGAAAAAGTTTGATGGTGTCATAAATCCTCAGCAACTGGTGCAAGTCATACCAAAGGACCTGGCACTCAGGTTTATGTAGTGACTTTTAGCTTGGTTCTGAATATACTGTGTTGACCTGAACGGGATCTCTCTGTAGTATGGAAAATAAACTGTCTCTACCTATCCAGCCAGTATTTGTGCTTTCTGCCTAGCTCTTTGGGAAAGGAGAGGTGCTGGAAGATGGCTTTCCCCCATCATCTGGATCTTAGGCTATGATGTAAACGTGTGTTTTCAGGATGTGATACCCCAGAAGGCAGTCATGATCCAAACTGCCCCTTTTTCTCTACTGCTGTCCTCCAGAAGCACCAGGCAGTTGAAGATTCGCCAATACGACCTTAGATACAACCAGCTGGATGATGCCTTGGTATTTCACATGAGTGCACAAACTGTCTCCTGCCAGGTATACTTAACCATGCTCCTGTGTTTAACCATTGGCTCAGGCCAACTTTGTGCTCGTGTAGAAAACAGGAATGAGGATGCTGTATCAGACCAGGTCCCTCCAGGTACAGAGGTCCGTCATGTTTTCATCCAAACTCACTGAATTGATAGACGCTGTGTCCTTAGAGAGGAGATGTGAGTGCTTCTAAACAGAAATTATCCTTGGATGGATATCTGAACTACTAACAAGAGGGTCTTATTTCTCGCTGTTGATTATAAAAAGAGTCTGGATCATCAGTTCAGGTGGAAGTGTGATTGTTTAAAGGGTAGGAAAATAAATCCTACCACTTCTGGCCCAGATCATCCCAGAGGATGGTCAGTATGGTGTACAGTGAATTCTCTCAAGGTATGGTTACTCTTACTGTGGTGACAATTCCAGGGTGTCAAGCTAATCCTGCGGGCTGAGATCTTGGTGAATGGAATGTATATCCTTATGGTTTCTCTCAGTTGCTGTGAAAATATTTGGCAGACTAATTTGTGTTTGCTAAAGTGGGCACAGTGGTCTCGACAACAGCGAGTGCAAAAAAGGGTACCTCCTGCAGCACATGAGTTTGTACACTTCGGCGTCTTTCATTCCAATATGACTGTAAGGTGTCCTGTCCTTGTGATCGGTGTAAATCATGTCCATGTCCCACAAAGCTTGAGGATCTTTGTGGAGTAGGTAACACTGCAGCGCAGCGGCATGTTTTCAGCACTTGCAGTATCATAAAACATTTTCTCATCTTGTGAAAACAGGTTAATTAGTTTACCTGATGCTCGCCTTTAGTAGTATCTTTTCCTTCACGTATCTCATCTATGGTATTTTATTTATACTCCTTCTGTACAGAATAACACTCATCTCCTTAGAGTTCCTGGTACCTATGCACCTCTTCAGACCTCACTGTGTTCATCAGGAGGTCTTTTTCCACTGGGGATGCCCACGGAGCCGTTACGTTGCTGTCTGCTGGGTGAAAAGATTAATCCTCCAGCCAGAGAAGGCAAATCACCAGGTCGTTTGCTTATTTTCTGTATCATCTTGTGGAGGCAGAAGGCATAGCAGAGAGCAGGAGAGCCAGCTCCGCACACTGTTTGCGAACGCTGCCTGTGTCGGTGGCACGAGGCCAGCTGGGTTGCCCTTTGGCAGCGTGGGACTGTAAGATGGATTGAACGGCATGTGGTCTCCGTGCTCGAGTGCGTGGGGGAGCTGGCTCCGAGGAGTAATGGAGCACGCTCCCAGGCACGCGCTCTCCTTCCATTGATTCCGCAAGCTGTTCTCTCCCGGCTGTCAGAGCTTACAGGCTTCTCCAGGCTGCCCGCACAGCCCCTGCCAGGACAGGATGAATGAAGATCTGGTAATTACTACAGCGTGACTTCACCAGAACCATATTGGTACGGTTCATCAGCAGCTCATTAATTAAACAGTTGTCATGGTGACGGTTACCCTGGTAGCATGAAATCCTCTCTCCTCCTTCCCTCCTCCTCCTTCCCACTTCACAGGGTTTCTCATTCATATTCTTGTGTTTCACATGAATGAAGCCAGGGCGGATCGTGGAGCTAGGTGAAGAGGTGCTCGAGGAAAGATGATGCCCATTTCCCCACCATGTCTGTCACCTTGTGGGCCTGAATGATCACTCAGTCTTGTCCCTATGCTTTGCTTTCCTTGGATACACAAAGTCTGCCTTCTACCCATGCTATTTGTTTTCATCGGTTGCTTAAAGCTCAAATCCTGGTTATCCTGAGCATCTGTGTTATCCCGGGGTCCTGCGAGCAGCTCCCCTGACTGCAAATCGTGCAAGTGAAGGACTTCATTTGCAGCCCAACTGCAGAGACTTGGCAGTCTTCCAGACCTGAGCCTTTGCCTGTGTGGGTTTTCTGTGCTTGATTAAATCACAATATTTCCTCTGGCTCTGAAGTCAGAAAGGACCATTAACTCCCCCAGGCTGGCCACCTGCATAGTATAGATCCGTGACTCCCACCCAATGCCTTCTGCTTTGTGCCTGAAAGCTTCTGGCTGAGCCCTGCTTTCCTTGTCTGAAGATGTCTCATCTCTGTATAAATACTAATAGAGAACACTGCGCCCTTTAGTAATCTGAGGGGTGTTTAAGCACCCCTCACTGCTAAGAACCTGCCTCTCCAGCATACGTGGGTAGTCTCGTTTGGCATTACTTCTCCCTTTCGAGGTCTTTGATTGTCTCTGGGTGTTTTCTCACAGCATCTAGCAGCTCCCTTCACACAGAAATGGGATCCTTTCTAGTCCCCATGGATGCAAGTGAATGGTTGATGATTTGCTCTGAGGTCACTATTCTGCCCATGTCTCAGTGTAGCTATTTAGAGAAGAAATACACCCTCAGTGGATATCAAGACGTGCCTGTATTCATTTTGTAAGAACATTTTTCTAGTTCAAAGTATTTGAAGTAATGACAGGGATGTGTTTTGAAATACAGGAACAACAGCATAAAATTGAGAGCATGTGGTACGTAGGACTGTGATGATGTACAGCCTGCTGGGACAGTGTCAAAGGAACATACAGGGTCACAGAGCCCAAACTGACCTTGTGCTGCTGGGAGTGACCACTGGTGTGTGCTGTCCTTCGAGACACGTCCCAGGAAAAGATGCAGTTGATACGGGCCAAAATCATACCTGAGGGTATGAATGGTTAGGTAGTTTGGTCAGTCAGGGTTCTGAAGTTCATCTTTCTCCCTGGCTCTGTTTTATTTAATAGTCTAGACATTGCATTACAAGTGGGGATAAAATTTAGCGATGAGTTGGATTATCCCTTGACTGCCTGCTACCAGGCTTCATCCGACTTTGTCTGAAGTGTTTGGCAATGGCCATGCTCTGAAGGAGTCCACTGGAGCAGGTGGAGCTAGGGTCTGATCAAAACTGAAAATTCACATCTTCCTGACTTGGCCCTATCCACAAATGTGAAAAATGACCAGGTCTATACTGTCAGCTCTGTTTTCTCCAGCCATGATATGTTCTAGTTGACTGCCTGCCCTTTCAGAGGTGCATAAAACACTTGTGAAAGCACCATGAGAACAGGGACACCCGGCAGAGGTCAGGACCTGCTTCCCTGGTAGCTCAGAGCTGCCACGTGTGTCTCTGTGTTGGTGTTGCTGTAAAGCTTATCAAGCACAGATACACAGACAAGCAGAGACAGTTGCCAAAATGCTCTCAGCCCACCTGAGGGTAAAGGAAGCAGGACCCCAGTTGCTTCACTGCCTCTAAGTTACTGTGTGAACGAGTAGGAAATACTTGGCTCTGTATGGAAAAGCTTCCTGTACTCGAGATGGGAAACTTGACACTGTTTTGGCCTGCCACTTTGTGGGTTGTTACTTGTTTTCTCACTACGGTTTTCCTTCCCCTTGAGTTTTCTGCACTAATTTTGTAATAACAGTTAGCACTGGGTTTCATAACACAGACATACAACATGCAATTAGAAATTGCTTTGTGTGAAGTAAAGTAGCTGTGAGTCATATCCAGACAAGTGAATTATCTGTGATTATTCAGCCAAGAAGGGAGACAGTGGTAAGCAGAGGAATGTGTACACCAAGGGCTACACAGAATTATTAGCATTTCCATAATATTTGGAAGCATAAGGAGGAAAGCAAAGTACCCGTGGCATGGTTGGGCTTATTGGGATGTCTGTGTGTAAACGTCCGTGTGATAGAGTCCTCATGGGAAGGAACGGGCGATCTTTCTCTGATCCCAAGACCTGTGCATCCAAAGGATGGGACAGTAACCTCACCAGGTCTCTCTCTGTTCCTAAAAAAAATTAGGGGGATGCATGGCAGATACAAGTGTCTTGTAGAGTTCTAAAGCTGTGCCAAGGAAATCCTGTATACGGGGACCTAGCCTAAACAGGAGCTAAGGCTTCTTCAAGGGAAGGTAGAAAAAAGATTTCTAGCATGTGCCTGGCAGATCTGCTCCTTTTCAACCTCTGGGAATGAAAGGTCATGTTAGGAAGAAGCCCTTGGCTGTGTAGAAACAACTGGGAAACCTTTTGGGGGTGATAAGTTGCCAGCTCTGTGAAACAAGATGGTTTCTGCAGTGGCCTCCCAGTGCATTTGTTATTTATTGCCAGAGAGGCAAATTCGGTGCTGTGGCTGAGGTGCGTGTCCTGAGTGGCAGTAATCAGCCAGTGAGAGGGGCAGCAGCAGCATGGGGATACTGTGGGCAGGGAGCGTGCCAGCTGCCTGCTTCGCACAGTTGCACCCGTGTCATGGAAAGTGTGATTCTTTCTGAAGGCGTATGGTGAAACTAGAGGTCCTTCTGTAACGACAGAGTTACTACAGGGAAGTGGGCTGACAGCACTTGCTAAAGAGTGTCTTCACAGTCCTCAGTGCGTCACTTCAACTGCCCAAGTTTTTTTTCTAGCCATTGTAGAGACTCAGTTGACCCTTCCTCAGCCAGTCACAAATGCCTCCATCTGTAAAATGACAGTGAGAAATGCTTAATCTTCCAAGATGAATCTAACAGATGCTTCTCCCAGGAAATGAACTAAAGGTTGCAGCTTTGCTTGAGTGATTGTGAGTCAGGTATGAGTCATTTCTCCCTTGAAGGGCATCTGGATGTGCTTTGCTGATAAACACACAAAGAGCATAAAGCCTGGGGTGAAAGGTTATCACAGGAAGGAGAGACTAAAAAAAGAAAAACCCACAAAACGCCTCTGAAATACACCAGTGTACCCTGAACCCTCTTCTGTGGCCTGCAGGATGCGTTAGCTGAGGGTTTTAAAGACATAGTCTCTCGACTTTCACTGCATAACAACTTGTAAAAAGCAGATAGGAGTCTTCTGTTTTAGTAGAACTGGGTATTTCTATCGTGTCTATTGTTTCTGTTCCTTATGATTGCTGCAGGTACCTTGAGCCCAGGAAACTGGGAGTTGTGAATAAAATACAGCTTCAGCTGGTGTTCCACGCTAAAGCAAAGTGGTCTGAGTACAGACTAAAATCAGATTGTGATTAGCACAGAGTATGTGACACCCCTGTAACTGATCTGTGTGAAAAAACAATAATGTGCAGGGAATAACATGGTACCAGATAGCTTTCCAAAGAGATCGGAAATGAATTAAGTCAATGCAGAAACTGCTGGACAAAATTACCTGGCCTTGTACTACGCAGATCAGAATAGGCTATCACGGTAATTCTTTCTACCTTAAAACAAAATACAAGAAGAGTCACTGGACTATGAAGAATTGGGTAAAATGCTTGTTTCCAGGAGTAGAACACAACTGGTTTTAGACAATCCTGTTAGCTCAAAGGTAATCCCTGCTCCCATAGGACATCAGAGGCAGAAAAACAGGCTGCAGCAGCAACAAATTAGCATTAATTGTGCTTCATGTGATGGAGCTAGTCCTAGCCAACACTGGGCAGCCAGACACTGATTTTCATACGTTGCCTTTCTGACCATTTTACTATCAAACTGTTTTTTAGTAATGTACGTTTATTCGTGGCAAAGGGCCTACAAAAAGCAGCCTGGGATCCTGCCTTAGGAAGTCAGTGGAGCGTGGTCTGTGGGAAGAGCTCCTATCCTTTACCAGGCTGACAGACCCATCAGGAGGGGGCAGACGTGCTTGCCGGCACACTCGACCATTCCCAGGTTGGGAATGGAAGCTGCTTCTTCCAAGAAGAGGCAGGTCAGGAGCAATTACTCTGGGTTCAATGTAATTATTCTTATCAATCAAGCAATTAGAGGGATAAGGGTGGCTGACTTGCAGGGATGAAGAAGTAGCTAGCCTTTCTGGGAAAAGAGAAAAGCTAGTAATTAGTCTGGGAGAAGAAAGGTGGTGGGGAATAGTGACATAAAATCTCTGGCTTTAGATGGCTGGGGGAGGTTGCGATTTTTAGACTTTGGGTTCATCGAGAGTTTACACTTTGTCATGTGGTAGGATGTACTGCGGGTATGCTGTTTCTCCTGGCTGCTGCCTGGTCCAGGTTGATGCTGGCAAATTACTTGTTTCTATGTGTTTTTATCGCAGGAGCCCCCCTCCCTGTCCCCAGTCTGAGAGAGAAAACTAGCTCATTCTCTGGGACCAGCCAGCTAAGGTTTTTTTGCAAGGGTCTGTAAAACAAACTGACCGAATCACAGAATGGTAGGGGTTGGAAGATGATCTCTGGAGATCATCTAGCCCAAACTAAAACCTGCTATAGTGGGTTCACCTCGAATAGGTTGAACAGGATCATGTCCATGTGGGTTTTGAGTATCTCCAGAGAAGGAGGCTCCACAACCCCTCTGGGCAGCCTGTTCCAGTGCTCTGCCACCCTCAAAGTAAAACTTTTCCTCATGTTCAGATGGAACTTCCTGTGTTCCATTTTGCACCCTCGGCCCCTTGTCCTGTCACTGGGCACTACTGAAAAGAGCCTGGCCCTATCCTCTTGACACCCACCCTTTAGATATTTATAAACATTGATAAGATCCTCTCTCTCAGTCATCTCTTCTCCAGGCTAAACTGACCCAGGTCTCTCAGCCTTTCCCTGGAAGAGAGATGCTCCAGTCCCCTTACCGTGTTTGTAGCCCACCACTGGCCTCTCTCCAGTAGCTCCTTGTCTCTCTTGAACTAGAGACCCCAGAACTGGACACAGTTCTCCAGATGTGGCCTCACTAAGGCAGAGCAGAGGGGAAGGAGAACCACGCTTGACCCACTGGCCGTGCTTTTCGTAATGCACCCCAGGATACCACTGGCCGCCTTGGCCACAAGGGCACACTGCTGGCTCATGGTTAACTGGTTGTCTACCAGGACTCCCAGGTCCTTCTCCCCAGAGCTGCTCTCCAGCGGGTCAACTCCTAACCTGTACTGGTGCATGGGGTTATTCCTTCCCACATGCAGGACCTCACACTTGCCTTTGAACTTCATCAGGTTCCTTTCCATCCAGCTCTTCGGCCTGTCCAGGTCTCATCGAATGGCAGCACAGCCGTCTGGTGTGTCTTCCAGTCATGTATCATCAGCAAGCTTGCAGAGGGTACGCTCTGTCCCTTCATTCAGGTCATTGACGAATATGTTGAACAGGACTGGACCCAGTAGTGGCCCTTGGGCAGCACCACTAGCCACAGGCCTCCAGCTAGACTCTGTGCCCCTGATCACAACCCTTTGAGCTCTGTCATTCAGCCAGTTCTCAATCCACCTCACCAATCCACACTTCCTAAGCTTCCCTATGAGGATGTTATGGCAGTGTCAAATGTTCA
>NW_010405248.1:0-338 GCF_000710305.1 Buceros rhinoceros silvestris | reverse complement strand
GTCATGCAGCCGGTTCTCAACTCATCCAACCCACACTTGCTAAGCTTCCCTGTGAGGATATTATGGGAAACAGTGTCAAAAGCCTTGCTGAGATTAAGGTAGACAACATCCACTGCTCTCCCCTCATCTACCCAGCCAGTGACACCATCATAGAAGGTTATCAGATTGGTCAGGCATAATTTTCTCTTGGTGAATCCATGTTGATCACTCCCTATAACCTTTTTCTCTGCATGGTTAGAGATTACATCCAGAATAAGCTGTTCCATCTGGAAATGAGCTGGTTTTGTCAGGAAAAATTTCTTTACAGAAAGGTCATTAAGCATTGGAACAGGCTGCCC
>NW_010405247.1:50497-64770 GCF_000710305.1 Buceros rhinoceros silvestris | reverse complement strand
GAGTTTCAGTAAATTGCCTTACAGCTCGTGGAGTGACGCAGCAAGTACCCTAGGCCACCGTCGTGCCTCAGCCGGTTGGCTGCTTTGCTGCCACCACCTGGGTCCTCTGCAGATGGGATACGGGTGAAGTTAGAAGTGCAGCGAGCGGGGTTTATTGCGGTTGCTGCATAAATAAGGGACAGTCCACAGGCCCAGGTCCAGCTGCATGTTCTCGGCGTATTCTTCCTGCCTTTCTCTTGTCTCCGTGAAACAGGAAACAATCCGGGAGGAGCTAGTTGGGAATAACTTGAGTGAAAGCGCCCAGTTAGATGCCTAGCATGTAGAGATAGCAGCAGTGCTTAGGTGTGAAAGAACATCAGTGTTGCCCAGCTTAGTTACCAGGAAGGTTTCCCACAGCACAAGGGTATGTTAAGTAGTTACACATTTTGGTATCTAAGCCTGTTCTGAGCAGTGAAGTCTTTTCAAAGTCAGAACTAATCACTAACATCTAATAAGGCACTTTTGTTTGTTGCTGTTCCCAGAGCATACAGGTTTTAGAGGGGGCCTGGAGGAGTATTTTGTCTCAGATAATCTTGCTGTCTCCATGATTCTGTTCCTCCCACAACGTTTTCCATTTACTGCGTTTGCTACTACAGTTTTCATACAGTTGTGGCAATGTAGATCGAACTTCTGTCTCTGTTGATTGTATGCCAGCTCAGTGTAAAATAGACATAGCACACAAAAGGATTGGATATGGTGACCAGAGCATACTGGAAAAGCCTTCACCTATAACCCCCAGTTAGATTAAAAATTGAAAAAATCAATCTTTTTGATAAAAGCCGATGTTGAACTGCTAACTCAAGCTGTTATGCTACTAGAGTTCTACCATTCCAAGTGTATGTTTTCTCTGATTTGCACCACAACCACCCAATTCATTGTTCAGCTGGGCTGCTGCAGTAAAAGAGAGAGGTGGCATTTTTCAATATTTGCCTTGCATTTTTTCTAGAGGACTTTAAAATTTCTTGATCTGGCTGCTGAAAACATTTTCAGAACATTTGCATCAATGTTCTGGCGATCATACTTTTTTTTTCCATTGAAAGCATTGTACTTTATATTTTAAATCATAAAGAATTATGATGTATAAAAGAGAAGTAATTTAACAGTAAAAGGATATTGCATAGCAACAAAAATTCCAGTAGGCAACGTTACATGTTTTTAAAGTGTTGAGATACCCATTATAGGCCTACTAAAAATAGCAAAATCCTCATTGGCTTACATCTGAGATTACTGTTTCTCTGCTTTTTGTATCAGAAAGTGATTTTACATCTGTGGGAAAGTAGGGGTAAGTTACTACACCTAAAGCCAACTAGAAAGGTTTCTGATTTGCCATACTACTTTCACATAGCATAAAGAACTGCACAGCATGCAATGTAATAAAAAAACATTTATAGTGACAATAAAAGTGGGCCTTAATTATTTCCTGGATGATTTTCAGTAATTTAAAATTGGTGGAAACCAGATAGAAATACATTGTTAATATTACTAGAGAACAGATTTATTCATAAAACTTGACAAGCTGAAATAAATCAAATTGACCTTTATCTCCACCAACAAAATTATGTATTCCCTATTTTAATGGAAAAATAAGCCTATTAGATATTACAGTCTTCTAAACTTTAATGTCTGATTGTTACCAGGACCTGTTCACACTTTTACACAGCTTTATAATAACATATTTTACAGTTATTTCACAAGGAGGGATATGGGCCAGCTGCTACCTTTACTGGAGGTATTTTTCTTTATCTGTTGTTCCGCTGAAAAGCAGTCCATACTTAACGATGGACTTTAGTGCCCTTGAAAACCAAGGGGTACAGAACTGATGGTTTTCTATATATAGCATATGCGACATTCTAGGTGGAGAAGGAATCCCACAGATGATGTTTCTTTGGAAGAGGGGATTTATGACATCAGGGAAACCATTTTAAGATTAGAGAGAAATTAACATCTTCAGCAAAATGAGCATATATGTGAAAATCATCCACACAGTCCAGAAAATGCTTGGACAAGTAAGATTGTTCTCTACAGCTAATTTATCTCATCTACCTGTTGTAACTTGCTGTAAAGTGAATTATGAACTATCTGGGGCAGGGACTATTTTTCATTGCGAGTCTTTGTAGTGTTTAGCACTTAGCTGTTAATTCCTGTAGGCATTTCTGCAAAGCATCTGTTAAATAACAATTCCTCATACACACTTCACAGTACTTTAGAAGTCAAATGTGCAGTCTGGGCAGGTGTTCCAGGCGTTATGGAGGAAGTAATGGTATCTAAATTAGTGGGAGTGTAAGTAAGCTGACTCATTCAACCTCTGGTAATTGATGGTAAGGGTGAAGCAGGGCTTTGATTATCCTGTGGAATTCTTGAATGAAGGAGGTGTGCAGCAAGAAGTATGCTTACTAACTTTCTGTTCAAGTGTCTGGCTAAATGGGGGAGTGGGCTGTTACTAGATGACAGGTCAAAGTAACTGCAAGATACATGATGAAACAGTGGAAAAAGGCTCTGGCTGTGTGCAGGCTTTGTAATGCAAAATAAGGAGGTGCCTGATTTCTGTGTTGGGGTCATTTCACATACTTTTCTCACTGCCTAACTTGCCTACGGCTCTGAGTTCTTTTCTGGCTCAGCGTTCCTTAGCTCATGAAAACAACTTCAGCTTCTCTGGGCTAAAAACCTTCTCCGCTTTCTTTGATACTAGTTAAACAGGGTAAATGGTTATATATTATTTTTCTACATATGTTTCATATCTATAGTCTACATGTGTTTTCCACCCAAGAAAGGTAGCCTGCATTTCAAGAAAAAGAAGCAGATGCAGCTTCTTCGCTATGGTAAAACAGGATTATTTTTTTGAATTCCTAAGTGGTCCAGAGATAATTTTGGTTCAGGACAGGCACAGGAGGGCCGGGCCTCCAATGCTGCAGGTATTAAATGCCTCTGGAAAACTTAGGTATATCTTAGTAGGGATATGGACCATGAAAGTGGTTGAAACATTGCCAAGAATCGTCATACAGTGGAAAGAGAAGACTCTTGGAAATTTTAATATTATTACCCAGCAGACACTTATGTTACCTTTTTAATACCCATCCCCTCATGCGCTGCAGGAACTATCTCACAGGGCACAAATAACAACACAAATGCCAAGGATAATCAAACGTCATCTTGCACCTGTGCTTCACAAGAAACCCTCTTTCATGTGGAAATAGCAATTTATGGAAATTAAAAGTTAGTAGTTCATGAGAGTTTCGCTGTAGCAAGACATTAGATCAGAGCTTTCCCTTAGTGCTGCTCAATTTAAAGGTAGATTCCATTGAAGTAGGTATGCCTGTTGTTATGCAACCACACCTAGTGGACACAGCAGATGAGAAATTCTTTCCAAACCAAAGGTAGTGGGCTTGAATTTCCTTGGCCAGGTATATACTATTGTTCTGTAGAACAGGCTGATGACATTCATTGTCCAGTTCAATAGCTAATCACCTTAGCAGTTATTTTTTTAGTAAGGCTATGTGTTGTGAGTAGCATACAAATCAAATGAAAAGTGAAACAAGACAAATGAGCCAAGTTCCATGTACTGCAGATGCAGAGCGGTATGGCTGGAAATACAGAACAGTAAAGAACAGAGCAAATACAAGCAAATGCAGCAGGAGGGAGAAGAAGAAACCAGCTGCATCGTGGAGCTGAATTAGTTGTAAAACACAGAAGAATTAAGTCCTAAGGAGAATGAAATTATTGCAAGGACAGGTAGCTGACATACAGTGATGAGATTCCAACATCTTGGTCTTCATGAAAGGGACGTGTTAGCAACATCACACCATCAATTCTTGCTGCGCCATGCAGAAACTGAGCAGGTTTCCCAATGTATATGAAAAGAAAAATCAGTTGCATTTCAGTACAGTGTCATGGCAGACTTAAGCTAGGGTAGGAGGTATTAATGTATGTGTAGTAACAATGTTTATTACCATTACAGTAACCAACTGTGTCTTGGTTGTACCTTCAAAGATTGAAGTTACTCAATTACACCACAGATCTAAGATGAGCTAAAAAATACTGCTTTGAGACAATGTATGGATCTAGAAGAATGTCCAGTTCATACGTAAAATACTACAGCAGTTTCACCATGGAATTTGTTAACCCCCTTGAAAATAAACCGTAGCAATGAAACCACTGACAAATTGCAACACATGAAGTTTTGCTCTTAAGACTACCTCTTACACTGACATACAAAATGTTTTGCACAAAGAAGTCTTTTATAATCTTTGCTATGTCTGCTGAATTTTTATGATAACCTACACACTGCATGAATTATTGTGCTTTGATTATTAAAAAGTAGTTGGTGGTAGAAAATCTAGTTTATTTCCCCACAGTAAATAACAAAGCTTAGAGCAGTAGGAGATGGAGTCACTGTGTGTTACAATTTAACTTACCGCTCTGATTAGACCAGTTAATTAAGCCTGTTCTCGTTTCATACTTACCTTCACATGAAGTCTAACATTTACATTTTACTGCTTTCATTTTCATAAATAAACATTATGCCATATAGGAGGCTGACAAACAAAAAGCCTTGTTCTTTGATACTGACAGTCACACTGAGTTGCATCTTCAGTGCTGCTTAGGTGTGTTACCTGAAAAAGTGGTACTAGCTCATAAATGTTCGTAGTCATACTGAGCAAGTGTTGTCTCAGGATGACTCAATTTGTAATCTCCAGCTTCCAAGCTCTGGGAATTTTAGTTGCTTCATCCACCAGTAGGATGGTTGTACAGGCAGTGACTCCAGGTTCACAGAGTGCAGGGAGCAGTCTGACCGCTTTCTGCACGTGTAGTTGAGTGAGTAGCACACCTTCTTCCTGAGTTCAGGGAGGACAGCAGAACATCTGTCCCCAACAGCATCTGCCTACTAAGGACTTGTATCGCAGAACTCCCTGCCATACTGGTTGTTCATTTAACAGCAACATGTAATTAATAAAGGTTCGGCATGGTTCCTGTCTTCATATGATACAAAGTTTATAGCTACAAAATCCAAACCCAGAGATACAACTGGTTATGGGGCAGTTTTAAAGAGCATAAAAAGCATTGTTGTTGCAGATACCCCTGGTTTCCAGTCTCCTTACCCCTACTTCACTAAGTAGCTGGCTCTAAAAAAAAAACAGCAAAGGTGTTTTTTCAATAAATGGAAAAGTTACTGCTTAGCTTAATCCTTCAGTGTGTGAGGTAAGAGTTCTGCACCGTGAGAAATTCAAAAAGTGTTCAATGTGTGATACTACGTATGAGCTTTACAGCCTTGGCTTACATAGTTTCTTCAATGGTTTTATACTGATCAAAGACATCTGTACTTAACATTCACCACAACAACAGATTCCCCACCCCCCTGGCCCCGAGTTCATGGCACCATTTTTGTATTTTTTCTAAAACTACTGACTTGAGTCACACTTCTGCTGAGAATGCTGACTGACTGCTTAATGCTGCTTTTGAAAATCTTGCCAGTTACAGCACTGGTTCCAAGAACTTTATTTTTTCCGCAATATTTTTCCCCCAGAAAAGCCATGGACATTTCTTAGCTTTTTTTGTATGCCAGAGATAATCCAAATAGTTTAAAATGCTATCAAGCTGAGATTTCAGTATCACGATGCTTCCTTTGAAGAGGGTTGCACAATTTTTAAATGTATAACTTTCATGTAATGGAAGCAGATTGCAAGCAGATTTTGCTTCGTTATATTGTTAGCACAAAGTAAAGATGAAAAGAGAAAAATACAAGTAAATTTTTGCTTTCCTAAAGAACTTTCTAAATATTGTATAAAGTATTAACATTTATACTGGTGCTGAAATTTGCTGGAATTACAAAAGACCTTGAACAGCAGAACTAAGAAGGCTTTTTATTTTTTTTAAATGAATTTGTATCTATCTCAGGTGATGGACTGTAGTGGAAAAAGAAATGCAAGTTCTGACTGAGACTTGTGACTATTTGTGGGATGAAACATTCATTTAAGCCAGTTATTTCATAATAATCATCTGCTTGCAACGGTTACTTATTTAAAAGCTATGCTTGGTCCTTCAGGTACCGCATCTATCTACCAGGAAGTGCAAGGACGAAGCATGCAGCACTTAGTTCACAGAGCAGGACTTAGCATACAATTAATGAAATGCTTAAATGACAAGCACAGTGCACTGAAACGTGCTATGAGAGAATTTCAAAGACAGTCACAAAAGACGAAGCGCTGAAGCTCCACTAATGTGCAGGGACCGTCCCATCCCTGTGGCTGGCAGTGGTGGGGAGCACGTGCCTGTATGGTGTGAGCACAGCTGGTTCTTGGATGTGGTCTGACCCTTTTGGCAACAGCTGAGTGAAGATGCCCATCCAGGGTCCACGGTAAAAATGAGGAGGTGTTGATCTGTAATGGCTTTGTGCAAATCAAGTTAAGTGCACAGCTTGAAGAGGAAATTCAGTTGCCCATCTCTCCTAAAAAAAGGCATAGTACCAATAGAAATACAAAATCACAGATATTACAATGTATGGAAGTAAAATTTTATGGGAGATATGCCCAGGAGGGCTGTGAAAAAAGTCTTTGCTTCAGTGTATGATGTTGTTGGTAGTACAGTGATAATGTAACAGCTCCTTGAGCTTGGTGTTCAGAGGCAACAACTAATACAAAACTCTGTTGAGACAATGAAATAGGGCACGTTTTAGTGCTGTAGTTGTGAAGCATTTTCAGGAGTTTTCAAAAACCATGTCACTGGACAGATCTTTTAGTCGATAGGTGTCTGAAGTGCCCAGGGGGAAAAACCTAATCTGGCCCAGTGAAATAAAACATGAATTTGCACTCAGAATGATGTATGGCCCAATCCATTGCTTAAAATGATGGACAGACTTCTGACCGGCTTTTCATTTGTAGATTTACTGGGGACTAAGAGTTTTGAGCTGAGACTTATTTGCATTTCCCCCCCCCCTTCCGTGGTGCAGTGTCTACAGCTTTTCCAGGTGTTTGGCAGTTGGATCCAGCCTGTGAACACTCTTGGATTTTGAGCAGTACATTAGATTCTGTTTTGGAACAGAAGGGTGTTAAAAATAAGCTTTATGGGAGGGGGTGGAAAGAGAAAATACTCCCTTGCTTTGATTTCTACTGTTAGAAGTAGACTTCAGTCAGCAGAACGTGAACCAGTGCCAAGCATTCTAGACTGCATTTTTCTCAACCCTAAACAGAGTTGTTTGGCTGCAGGTAATAAAAACTACTGAGTTTCAGTGCGGCCAAAGGATTTCTCTCCCCCAGGGTCATGGGCAGTTTCACCAGCTAGCCTGAGCTGCTGCATGAAGGTTTCAGTCTCTTTACGTGGAGACACAGTGGGCATCTGATACTTGTGTAAGTACTGGATATTTGTTGCAGTTCATAAAAATTCAGGGGAAAAAAATGTAATTATTCTTTTCAGTCACAATGCTTAAGAGTTTCAGTGAGAAATCTGAGCCTATTATGGTGTGCTACGTGTACACAGCAAAAGGAAAAACAAATCCTTATCCTAGGGAGCTCACAAGCCTGTATTATGGTTAGGTGAAAAAAGGAGGAAGAAACAAACCAAAGAAAAAAGGAGGATGAAAGAACAAGGTTTCAGGGAAGACAAACATTGTGTGGGTGGAGAACAGTAATTTCAGCTCAGCTATACTCTAGAATTTTAAAGTCTTATCAGTTCACCATGTCTGCTTTTTAAGTTAGCAGTAAATCTCAAAAGCACTTCAACGAATGCAAGATTTGGCCTACTGTTTGCTAAAGTTTAAAAGCTAACTCAATTGAAAATTGTTTTGAAAGCTGATCGTGAGTGTGCTAGGCAGGAAACTTTCATGCTCCTAGGTTTCAGTTCTTGGATGGAGACAACAGTAAACTCACTTTGAAGATCTTATAAAAGTTGTCTCTGCAAAATCATTTTTGCTTTCATCTCACGGAGAATATGATTCAAACAAACCACTATACATTCCAGTCTCAAAGCAATGAAAAAGAATAGAAGTCTTTCAGAGAATCTGGCACCTAGCAGCTGTTGCCACTAGAGTTGTAAACTCTAGTTATGTAAAAACCTGCCAAAATAATAATTTTAAAATACATTCATTTTTAAGCCTTGTGTTGACCTCACAGCTGTTTGTCAGGATATAGTTTTCCCCTGTTCTGGCTCTCATGGCCACGCCACGCTACTGAGCAGGCTTTGAACAAAGTAAGGGCAGCAGACAAACAAACCTAGGGAGGAACAGATTGTTTAGCTGAGATTTTAATCACATCACTTAACTCCAGTGAGTGGGAGAGCCAGTAGTGCATTCCGCAAGGGTAAACTCTGCTGTTTTCATCTCTTTGAAGGCCTTCCTCTACAGCTCTACCAAGATAGGACACAGGAAGAAGATTTCTAAGGAAGAGTCCAGGGAGGACTCTAGGAAGCAGAAGCAGCAGCAGAATACTATAAACATAATTTCATATGTTTCCAATGTACTTATTCCATCCAAGGCCTCTCTACTGCTGGGATATAAAAGGAAAATAAATAATACCTCTTTATGTAAGGACAACATAAGCAGGGACATACTGCGAGCAGAAAGGGAGTTCCCTAGGAAATTCTTCACGCTTTTACGTCTTCGGATTTAAGATAGCAAGTAATATGATAGATAATATGATGCATACAGCACATGAATACATGCAAACCCAATCTGAATCTTCAAAGGAAGCATCAGAAAGCTTTAAAGAGGACAAATGGTTGTGTCCCTGCCTCCTGTTTTGATGATGGGAGGCCTCTGAAACCACAGGTCATTCTGCAAAAGCCTGTTATTAAGTCTTAGAGATCCTATGTGCTGAGTCTCACTTCAGAGTCCAGCCCTTTTTTTTTTAGAGACACCAACATCTGCACAGTCCTTCATCTCAGCACAACTCCAGATAGAAGGTTTTTTAGGTAAGCACCTCTGCGCTCCCCTCAAATCACTGATCTTTGAGTCCTCACAGAGGACTGATTGAAGGCCAAGCAGTCTAGCACATAAATCATATACATCTCTCTGTGTTTTTCAGACCTGTGCTAATTCAGAGTTGAGATAAAACAATAGCCATTAGCAGTCACTACAGAGTCCCTAACTCCAAGCTTTCGCTGCTACAGAACTATGAAATTCTTTCTTTTATGTGAAACCAGTAGCAGCAGCCAGCAGACATTTCAAGAGTAGAAATACCATTAAAATGCAAAAACAAGACCTAAAAACGAACAAGACATTTGACAGTTATCTTCATTATTCCATCTGTAGTCAGCAGGCACTTTTTGGTCCTCTCTGTTCATACACTTTACCATGGACAGTTAATTTACTTTACCTCACACTCAGCCTCTGGATTGAAGCCATGTCAGCAGATGTCTGTTACCCAGTATAATTCATTAATGAAAGAAGGACGATCCATTAAATTTTCAGGAGCCACAGTCCTAGAGTCACCCAGGAAATACAACTTGTCAGAAACAAAATGAGCTGTACTGCAGAAAGGCAGAAAAATTTAAGGACATGGGAGATCAGACAAGTAACATACCTTTTAAAAGCAAATATTCTCACTCTCCAGGTCAAAGTAAAGAGGCACTTGAGGATTTTTTGCTATTCTTTTGTAAATCCAGCAGACCCGTGTCTTCCCCTCACCCTTAATATCCCCAGAGCAGCTGCTGCTGATCCAGAGAGGAATTTGTATGGTCCCAGTGCAGATGCACCTATAGCTACAGCTTATGGAACGCTCTGACAAAGCAACCCTGAACTGTACTTACAGCTGGGGTGGGGAGGGCATTTTTGCTCATATTGTGTTATATCACAGAAGTTTTATGTTCTAGCTGAGCTGGCTCCTGCCCTTTCTCTGCTGCTCCCAGTGCCACTGTTGGTGGAGCTGCACCTGTGCTTCAGCGAGTCTCCAAGACATTGCACTTGTTTCATTGTGTAATCTTGCTCTGAGCAAGTCTGTGAAGATTGGCACGAATAACCCTGGCAGCTGTCTGGATTATGAGCAGTACCTACAATATTCTTGACAGCGTTCAGAAGTGACTTCACTAGGTCAAGCATTGTACAAACATATAGAAAAAGACAGTGCAGCTTAAACAGGGAAAGGATGGAAGAAATCCTCATTTGGTAGGCGGAGAGTAGAAGCACCAAAATACAGTGATTTACTTCAGGTACATAAGGGTGCACAGACCACAGGAAATGCAGGTGCTAAAATCTTTTAAACACAGGAAAATGCCTTTCCTTTAAATACAGGAAAAATTGCTGTCAGACTATCACTACTATCACACTATCTTTAAAAAGATCACTTTGAGCTCTGGGAATTCACCCATGGGATACTCACTGGATGTTGGAATGCATCTGCAAATGCTAGGATGGCACAGAGTCTGGCAGCACGAGATACGTACTGCTGACTGGGACTACCTAGCAAGAAAGTAAGGGATCGTTAGAGTGGACTTATAACCTGTTGTCCTTGCTGTTATGACATTCACTGCCACTCCTGTCTCTTCTCTTTGTATAAGACTTAGCTTCTTGCCCACGTCCTGTAGGAAAGCAGCTGGTTAGCAGTGGGAAGGATAACAATCTTTGGCACCAACGAAGATATTTACAGGCCTACCCAGTTGGTTAAACAGGAACTTAGCTCTGCTGCCTGCCGGTCACAGGAAACCTGTGACCTTTCTGAGCCACCTCAGTGAAAATGTCAGCCTGGAAAAGAATTTGGCTTAGGTTCCTCCTGCCAGTGATCTATTTTAACCAGGACTGTTGCTGTAGCTGTTTCTTCTGTAGGAAGGGCATCAGACAACACACAGCACGGTGAACTGTCAAGGTAAATGATATTAAAATCCTCTGATGGCATCCAGCTTTGATGTTAGTATTGTCAACTGCTGTGAAATCACCCTGAGTTACCTCTGTTAAAGAGCAGCAGGGAGGGAGAGCTATGCTCTTCTAGCACTGGTCAAGAGATTTTGTGAGAATAATCAAAGCATTATTGCTGCTAAAACAAATGTGCCTGTCTCTGGGCCTTGCGGTGGGATACCATTCCAATTGTCCCGGGCTCACTGCTTGGTTTCCCGATACATTCCCAAAGAAACATTGCAAGTACCTTCACTAGCCCTACTTGCCCCCACCCAGTTAATTTTCTGAGCAAATGAACAGTGGTCTACAATAAAAACCGAAGTCTTCACCTGATGCTTTCATTTCATGTGTGCAGAGACACACATTTCACTGCTGATTGATTAAATATGGTGGTAAAAGGTACAGTCTTGTGGATCTCAGTACACTCATAGCATCCTGTTGAGGAGAAAGCACTTGCAGGATGGAAGTGTGGGTGCATTTAGGAAGGAGCTTGGTACAGGCTGATTCCCCTTCTATCTTCTCCCCTGGAATAACTGAGTCTGCTGTTATTTAGAAGAAAAATAAAAATCAGCTTATGCGTTTAGTTCTGTAAGGACATTTTATTTTTTTTTTTACCTTGTAATGCAAATATGCTTTAATGTCAAGAGGAAAATGATATGCAGGGGGAGAAAGGCCAGAATAGCCATTGACTAATTTTATGGGATGGCAGATCTCCCAGTTGCCATCGGTTTGCCATTTTCCCCCTCTTGCATCTTGAAAACTTTAAATGAAATGAGTGTAGTTAATTGATTTTTAGCAAGAGTTTAATGTGTTAATAGTTAGAGGAGATCGAAGTAACTTTAGGCCAGTCTAATGAGACATTTAAGGACACATAGTAGATTAAAGATCAGATTGTGTTTTCAGCAAAATCAGAAGTTCCTTTGGCTTTAGCATCAAAACTTCCTAGACATAAAAAAAGTGTAATATTTCTTTATCCAACAACAAAAATTGTCTTTAAAAAAAAAAAAAGCAAGGATTTGGAAAGCCAGCACATTAAAGTATTATCTAACCCTAGTTTTAGGAGATAATTTTTTTGGTCATATACTTACATTTGGCTCAATTAGGCCATAAAGGCACAACTTCAGTGCTGAGGAACCAATTGTATTCTAAAGCAAAGTTTGAAGTTTTTTTCCAAGCTTTCCTATAGAGAAGTGGACTCTGAAGAGCAGCTTCAGTCCATGGAAAAGAATAGGCTTGCTTTGGCTTTCTTTTTCTGTTTAACCCTTTCAGATCCAGTAAAAATGAAGAGTAAAGAAGATCACAAGCTTTATATCAAGAACTGTTCCTGTAGCCCATAGAGATGTCTAAGACCGCCTCCTGCCACGGTCCAGTGAGCAAAATATTTTTTGTGTGATTCCTTGGTTCTCCTGTGACGGTTAGTACCACAATCCCACTGCCTACCACTTTCATAATTCTCATTTTGTTGCAGGTGAAGCCTATATGAGTTCAAACTGTAAGAGATCAGTTGAATTTAGCTACAATTGACATAATCATTTACTGCAGATCTGATGCTATATAGCACTATGTGCTGTGTCAAAATGGATATTTAGAGCAGTGATTCCGGAGGCTGGCTCCTCTCCTGTGTACAATCTCTAGTTACATTGTAAGATTATGCTATTTTCTGTAAAATACCAATACTATGCAGTATTATGATCTCCTGTTGGCTCTAAGGATTCCTAATATATTTCTATTGCCATGAAATTCTATAAAACAAAGATGAAAAATTGTGCTGTATTTACAACCAATAGAAAACAGGAATGCTTGCTGTTTGGTAGCATAATAAAACTGCTAACTCAGGGTGTAATTTTGCCATTACAAACAGAGTGAATGTACTATTCTTGTGTGATAATAATACAAGATATAGATTATTCTTGACTGAAGTGTAAATATCTCCACCATTTTTCTATTTATTCAGAAAACAAGACATGTAGGTTTGTTATATGTATTCATAGTTATGTGCTTAAATATTTTCTTGAAAACAGCTTAATATTTAGTATTTGCAAGCACTAAGTCCATCCTGTCTGTCCTCCCTCCCTCCCTTTCTCTCCCCTTCTTCAGAGAGAGGGAGAGAAAGAAATACATCTTTGTGCATACTGCTCATATATAGATGAAAAATAAACTTCCTCCCTAGCAAGTAAACTCAAGAACAATGTTGCTAGCAGCTGTTGTGCTTAAAGCCCAGCTGAGAACACTGTTCTGTTATGAGCTCTCAATGCTCTTCTCAACCTCAGTAATCAACGTGCCAAGACAATGTACTGTAAACCCAAATGCCCAGGCCAGGAGACCACAAAAGCTCCTCTGTCTTGTGTGAGGGAACTGAAAAGAAGCTTTCACAGTGCTGCAGAATATGCTTGCAGATTGTGCCAGTTCGGAGCCCTCGGTGTTCCACAAGATGCTTTTGTACAAGGAGAGCAAATCTTGTCTAATCCTTGGTTAAGAAGCTACTATAACTTATTTTTTTAAAAATGAGAAGAATCATATGTGTGTGTCGAAGACAACCATCAGAAAATTACAGGCTGGTCACTGGCTGCATGAAGTGCAGTAGCTGAGGAACTGAAAAGGTCTTTGTGCTCCTTCCAGCAGGAGAAAGATATCACCTTACCTACTCTCACAAATAAAAAACAAGATCTATCCTTTAAAAACAGATGCACACCTATTTCCTCCTCTCTTATAAAATAGTAACTTCTATAGTCAATCATTTTTGCAAGCAGAATGTTACAAAGCCAAAGAGTTTGATAACAGTGGTAGTTTTTCTTGCAGATGGAAATCACAAGCTAATAAGCACCCAGTTCTTTGAATCTCACTTAGGTTTGTAACTTCCAAGTTGTTGGCAAGAGTTAACCCTCCGTTGGTAGAATGGCACCAAAGTAAAAACAAGTAACTATTGGTTGCATTGTCCATCTAAAAAGCAAGGTACCTACTGGGTTTTTTAAGAAGTTTTGCTAGACATCAGTGGAAGCAATGAGCAACAGTATGTAAGAGAGAGGAAGATCAGCTTGGCATATAGAATACTGGTTTTTGTAATTTTATTTTAAATGAAATTACATTCAGATACAGCCCAGAGATTTAAACAAATGTTTAAAGCTGACAAGATTCTATAATTAACGTCTTAGCTTCACAATTTTTTGTCACTGCTTATGAGCTCAGACTAAATTCACTCTTTTGCATTACCTAGATTCAAAGTCACAATCATATTAAAAAAAATACAAAAAGTGTCTAAAATTGCACTTTCCAACCTATCTTATAAGAATAATAAAACCCTTGAAATGCCTTCATTAAAAAGCCACATAGACATGATTTACAGCTGTACAAACTGTTGTTTAAAATAAGCAGTATAGGATAAGGGATCAAAGCAGTGCGAAAGATTTGAAGTAGAATT
>NW_010405247.1:37493-50389 GCF_000710305.1 Buceros rhinoceros silvestris | reverse complement strand
AGACTTTTTTGGCTAAATTACAAATAAAAACCTACTTTGAAAATGTACTCTTAAATTCACCAGAATAAAAAAAAAAAGCCCAAATATCTGTATCTGAGAGAAAAGAGAAGGCCATATTCTATGGTGCACTCCAAATTCTCAGGATGTGGAATGCTACTGAAACAAGGGGTTTCCTTGCGCTTGATATACTTGATATTTGACTAAGACCTGCATAGAAAATGAGTAGAAACCTGATAACGGCTCAAATGCAATCTGGTTAAGGCAGAGTATATATATTATTGAAGCTGTTACCTCTGCTTCCACTTAAAAGCCCTAGACCACTAGAGTGTGTTTGAGACCTTTGGTTAAAAAGACTTGGTGGAGCTTGAGATGGTTCACAGAGATAAATCTAAAGAAATTCACTACAATGAGCCAGACAGTTCCTCAAAAAAGAAAACTTTGTCAACTTCCTATTCTTACAGATATTCAGTCCGAAGCTACAAATAGATGTACCAACATGCAAACAAGTATGTTAAGCGCAGCTTTCTCAAAATATCCATCCCTTATTTGCCCCCTGCAAGACACAGCTCCCATTCTGGATCAGGCATCATCTGAAATTTTATGTGACTGCATGTGGCAGTATTTTGGCCTAGTAAATCATGTCTAGTCCTAAACTTCCAACAGATGTAGAATTATTCCTTTTTCGGGCCAAATTCTGCACAATATTATGCTGACCTTAATGTAAACGAATTTCCGTGGCATTGGTTTGGATTTTTAAGTGAAGACAGAATTTGGCCTATTTCAGCACATTAAAAGAAACTGATCCACAGCTTCTGTTTGAAGAATCAATAGATTAAACAAAATATTGGTAGCACTTTCCATATTTACTATATGAAAAGCCCCACTCATCCCATTTGACCAGTCTACAATTATCATTTATCTTTTCTAGTGCTAAGAATTTCTAGGTTATTCACAGAAATATCTCAAAGCTCAGGAAAGTGTAATAACAGATGCATCATATTGTTCTATAAACTTATGCTTAAAAATACTCCAAAGTAGCTGGGCTCTGATCATTCTTTGGCTTGAAGCTGGAACCTCTTTGAATAGATCATTTCTTCCATTTGTTGGAGTCCCAAGCCAGGAACCAACCTGTGAATGTTGGGGGTTCGTGCCCCTGCTTCACGATTACAATGGGGGTGCCCTTATCTCTGCCAGAAGGATCTGTTTCAATATAGCGTTTGGCTAAAAACAGAGAGGAAAGAAAACGTGTAATATATTAGTTCATTCCTTTGGTATAAAAAATAGATTAAAAGCCCCAGTGAAAGAACCCAGGGCTACTATAATACAGCATTCAATTAAATTATTTCAAAGGCAATGAAATGATCAGGTGACTGCTGATTTCTCCCAGCTGCCAGTGAAATATTTTTTCACAAGGTTAAAACAGAGGGAATGTTGCTTCGATCAGTTTGTTGCCGGGTTTTGGCTCTTCAACAGGAGAAAGAATTTGCTGGTGCTGTGCAGATGCGCTTCTTTCCCATTTTTCCCTATGTAAAAGCCAGTATAGTTTCCCTTGACATCGCAAGATGACATCAGCATATATCAGAAACACAGCTAGGTAATGCTAGCTGCTCCAGGGAGGTAGCTGCAAGCGTTTTTAGTGCAAATTTTGTCAGAATGGCTCAGCTATGTGAAGTGACACCAGAGATGACACATGATTTTTCAAGGAGGTGCACTCCGTGTAAGTTGACTTGATTTGTTCTGCAATTTGGATTTCCTCCTCCAAATTTAACTCTGTGAAGAATGGCAGTATAAGGACTTGAGGATTTGTCGGCGTTCCTTTGACTATATACGTTAGTGTAGAGTGCAGCTCAGTAGGTATCTGCTTCTAAATTCTTTCTCTTTTCATGGAGCTCTCACATATTCTTTTAAAAGCTCTGCAGCCTTAGAATGCTGTCTTGATTAATTTTACTCTTCATAAACGTACAGGTAAGAAAGACGGATACAATGAGGTTTAAAGCACGTTTGAAAGAGAAAATAATCTTGTCCAGGATTAAATCCTAATAGGTTTGGTAATCCTTTTAAACACTGCAAATGTAATTAGATCTCTTCTACATCATATTTTTCACTTCTTTAAGTAATATTGATGCTACTTCACTCAGAATTCTGCCAAATTGATTTGATTTACCAGATTTAACGGATTCCTGTCGCTCAATTTCATTAGCATCCTTCCCAATCCAGACGAAAACCTGCAAACAGAGGAAAGACATAGCTCCCATGTTGTTATAAGGATGTCGTGTACAGCAAGTAAAGTACAAAATAGTTGATTCCACTAGAAGAAAGAACATACACCGTGAAAAGATGCAGAGATACACAGCTCTCACAAAACACAATTGATTTCTTTTTTCCTTGCAAGAGACTGTAGTTCTGTCCTCTAAAATCTCACCACTCTCTTGACCCTGGCAGGCCAGAGCTGTATGCAATCTTACGAACTCTAATTACCTTTCCCATGGATATCTTTTACCAGGAAAATTGCCAGGAAAATTGCTGTTTAGGTGCAGGTAAAAACTCTGAGCAGAAGCTGTCTCTGGTTTGAGTTTTACAAGTGCATCAACACTTGTGCCGTGTAATTAGTGTTACCCAGGGTAACTGCTAGGTAACCCACTGAATAACCCAGTGACCAGAGCCTCGATCTGCAGGTTTTTCTGTTAAGGATCCTTTTGGAAAATGCTACATGTCCTGAACATCTTTCCTTCTTACCTGAGTCAGTAGGTTCCAAATACTTTCCACCTAGCTCTTCCACCCACCTTCCGCTATCAGTCCTTCCCACATGGACCTTGAACATTCCTACTCATTTCTAAAAACCTCAGCCTTTTTTTCCGTCAGGGTTAGGCTGAAGAAGACAAGTGGAGTGTGGGATCTGTGGACTCTACCCCCTTTCCTTCCAAGGGGAGAGAAAGTCTAGAGAGAATATACTGTGAGAAACAGATGTGCCCTTTGCACCTGCAGTAAGTTTGCCTGTCATCCAAAAAGCTCTCAACATTTTCAGTTTTCAGTGAATGTGGGAAAATGATGGACATTGTTCCTGTCACCCTCCACACTGTTCTTCTGAAGAAATGAGTATCAGAGTCTAGTGCTGGTCCCCTTCTTTAGTAAGATTTTTTGTAGGTTGCTATGTGGATTTTATGGCTTCTGAATACCTTTTAGCAGTAACTTTTTTTTTTTAAAATTAATAGATTTTGGTGATAAAGTCAAGAACATTACTGAGAGCCTTTCAGGCCACTGATAGGGCTTATACTCTTGCTTATACTCCATTGGTGCCTGCCATGGTCTCACATTACGCTTGGAAATTCAATCATATATATTCACACTAGTACAACATATAGTTCAAAAAAATATCTCTCTGGTATAATTTAAAGAAAACAAAACTTCTTTCATTCTCACAAAGATGGTTTTTCTTCCCATCTTATATCCTAAGTGGTTAAGAATAAATTATCCTTGTTACCACAAAAAGCATGTTCAAGTACACAGCTTACCTGTTCCCAAGCGTCCAGCAACATGACATCATCTTCAGCCAAATCATCTTGAGTGAATTCTCCTGGGACCTCCTCAATCTAAAAAGGATATTATGTTTTAGGTTTCTTTTATGTTGTTGTTGTTTAATGATTTATCTAGTTACTCTGATTTTGCACAGACAAAAGATATTTTCAAAAGGGTAAGTCCAGAAGCTGGTATGCAATTCTTTTTGCTCCTAAAGAGCCAAGCTCTAAACTGATTTAAGGAATGTGTCAAGGGTGTTTCACTGAAAGGAAACAAATACATAATTGTGTGTCCTATAAAGTCAGCTCTCAGTTTGTCAGAATTGATAGTATATCCTAAGGAGAAACAGAGGTTTATATTGTAATTGTGATGACTGTTAAGTTGGGACCAAGGTCTGTCAGAAGAAGGGGACAGGGAAATTTCCACAGAGTACCTGGTACCAAACTAAATCAATCAGCTGATATCAGCTGATATATTCATGCGGCTTACATCCACTGACAGGAAAAGAAACTGCTTTGGTTTGCAGTGGGTGAGCTCAGTGATGAAATACAGACCCAAGCAAGCTTTCCAGTCACTTGACAACTAGAATGTTATAGTTGAGTAAGCCATCAGGGATTAGTTCCCCAAGGACAGGCAGACTGCTTCTTCCAAGGATTTGCAGGCAGATAGGAAAGCAGTTTAATGTTATTCTGTATGAGGAGGAGAGATAATAATGTAGCTAGTGGTCAGCCCTATACTATTCAAGGACTGTCAAGGGTTTGGCTATGATTGGTCACAGAGGAGTGCTAAAGGGACGGTAAGCAGATGGTGCAAAAACCATGCCTTTACCCAACCCTGTGTTTTGGTGGTCAGAATATCAGAGTGGTTCTTTTACCATTTCTGGTGAGCTCAACAAATGGTGATTCTGTTACTGGAAAAATGCTACAGGCAAGAGGGGATTTCATAGAATTTGGGAGGAATTTAAAACAAAAACCAAACAAGTGCATAGCTCTCAGAGAGGCTGGTTCCTATTACTGTATTTCACAGGAGCATTTTAGAAGCTTGCTAGGAGAATATACTTTACTACTCTCAGAAGATTTTAAAGCCCTTATTAAATGATCCCATTTGTTTTATCCCTCTCCAAATGAATGGACTGTGCCTTAAGGAGACTGCAGAGATGGTAGCCTACCTAAAAATTAATATATCCTTGCCAAACGGTGACACAGCGTTGCCCTCCCAGAATACGGTAAGAAAGCCTGAATCGCAGACTTAATACCTAGTGCACAGGTCTGCTAAGGAAATAAGTCTTCCTGCCTCCTTAAGCACAGGCCAATACCTTAGAGGCACAATTAGATGTCTTAAATGTCTATGGAAAATTTCAGGCTGCTAGGGATTTTTGGCAAGGGACACTTCCTCACCACCACTATTGAACATGTAAGAGGCAAGACATTGACCTGCACTTTCTCAGCAAAATGATAGCAGTCTGGCAATGCTCTGCAAGAACACAATTGCTTTTGACTAGGCAAATGCCTTATCTTTTTACATCTGCAAAGCCTTTAGTCTCAGGCTGGAGCGTGCAAACATCTGCAGTGTTAATTCTTCTGTCCATCCTTTGCACTTGGATTGATTTAAAGCACCAAACCTCAACTCTCTAGTTCTTGCCAAGCATGGCTGAGCCAGATCCCCAATTGAATTTAATGTCTGCTGATTCCCAAGACGAAATACAACAGAAAATACGTAATTAAACAGAGAGGAAAATATCCCTCCTATACTCACAGTAAATCTGCCAGTCTTATTAGAACAACCATACAGGCGAGGAGGGTGATCTTCAGCCTTTGTCAAGAGTTGTGATGAAGTCTGATATTTTTTTTTACCTCCAAGTGCTTCCCAGAATTCCTCTGAAACACACAATATATAATTTATCCAGTAGTGGATTTAACATTTCATGTTTTAGCTTGTTAGATAGTGTTTCAAGAATCCCCAAACAGTATCTTCTTTTCTGTCTCAAAGATGGGTGCATTTTCTTACAGCTCTTCCTGCAGTTTGTCAAAACAACAATAAAGATACCACTTGAAGACCTAGAAAGAGCAATGCACTATGTTCTTCTCCCCTCCTAGGCAGTCAGGGTGAAGAAAGGACCTCATTTCCTGCAACAGCCGCTACTGTCCTACAGATCTTCTAGGGCATTGCTCTGCTTGTGCAACACCTGAATAGATCTCCATACTAAAATGCCAGGTTCAATTTTCAAAGGGAGAGAGTTAGCATAGACGTCTGCCTATAAAATATACGATCGCAAAAACCATTTAGGCTGTGTTTCCATGCGGTGCTGTGTATTCTCAGTTGCCTATTCGCAACCACGTGGCTCCATACTAACCTGGTTCCTGGCCTTCATTAATCTTAGCAGTCTGGCATTTGAGAACACCGGCAATGTACTGAGCCCCTTGTTCCTCTTCTTGGTTTGCTCCTTTTCCTACCCAGGTATAGCCAGAGTTGTTTGGCAGTTTCAGAACAAAGACATCGTTAGAGTTTAGTGACATTGCGTCAACATCAACCTAGATCAAAAAATAAATTGTTTTATTCTTCATATTTTCAAATAACACAGTCATTATTTTGCATATTTATATAAAATGTGTAGATAAATGATAATTAGCTATGCTTTTGTTCTTCAACTTTTCCCTGGTTTTATATTGATATAAATTAGAGAAGAACTTAACTTGAGACAGGGAACTGACTTAAAGGGCAAAAAGCAGGAATCTTTGGCAGTAGGAAAGGCTGTCTCATAAGGGTTGCTGATTTCTTGACTATTCTTTATCAGATGACTGTTCGCTACACATTTTCTTACAGCTTCCTCTGGAAGATGTAGATTGGTTGCAGCCAGTTACAGCATATCCTCTTTGTTTTATTAGATGGATTGGTCACATAGAGCAGTGGATCTAATTTGGAGTTCTGCAGTCCTACCAGAACCCAAGAAGGTTAGTCAGAGAGGTTCTTGGCCTCTCCGTTTCCCGTGGGGAACAATTGGTTTACTTAGCAGGTGACCTTACCTCCGCAATCCTAGTAATGGCTGCCAGGTTCCTGCGGATTTGGAAGAGTCGCGTGGGTGGGGCAGGTTTCTGACCTCCTTTCTTGGATGTCCCATCCTTGTAGACAATAAGTGGTTTGTTTTTGAACAAGCTCAGTAAATGTGCAGGCTCTTTGCCTTGGCTGACTCGGATCTGTACATAAGTAAGGAAATGCAATAAGAGGAACAAAAGGACACGGGTAGTTATTTTTGGTCTTTGTTGAGTAGCATAGAGGATGTTAGCCAATAATGCTAACTATGTTAGCAAGATAAGAAGTCAAGAAGATCTAAAAATATAGTTTCAGACACATTAAATTGGAAGCATTTGTGAGATTCTTTTGTCAATCATGCTGACACAAAGACAGGATTCAAACTTATAATGTTTAGTTGATTAAAATGGCTGCTATCTACTGTAATAAGGAAATTACTCTTTTAAAGAACTGGCATTTCATAGAGTTCTACAGAATGACTTAATATTGAAAAGCTATCTTGGAAGTTTAGGTGCCCTGTATTTAAGCAGAAGAAAATGGTTGTTCAACATGATCATTATTTCTATGTGTGTTTTACCTGCAAAAGCATGAAAAGGATGAACGTAAATCTGTCTTGCAGAGGATAACGTGGATGACAAAAATTAATTTCCATGACAGATGCAAAAGATGTTATTGCAATCTCAAAAAACAAGAGCTGTGAAGAACAACCATTTCCAGGTTGATGTACGGTAAGAGTGATTTGTATACAACTGTTTGTTCTTCCTCTATAACAGGACCACCCACCAAGGTGGAGGGGCTGCCACTCCCCGCCTTTCACTCCTGGAAAGAAAGGAGGCATGCTGCACAGCCAGCAGAGGAGGAGAAGTGGAGAGCCCCAGCCCTTTAGTCCTGCCCGGTGAGGCTTGGGGCAGCTGGCAGCCAGGTGCGGAGAGGGGCGGCTGCAGCCGGGCAGCCCGGTGGCTGGTGGGGCTGGGGCAGTGGTGAGGCTGGGCAGCAGGAGCAGGTGCCTTTGCTTATCTTACCACTGGATAGACTGCAGTTGCCTGATAAGGGTACCCTGGGAAATGTATAGGTGCCAAAGTAGGATTTTACAAATGCCAAAAAGAAACCCCCAAATCAAATACCTAAAAAGCACGCACACACACACAGCCCCCACCTCCAAAAAAAAAAATAAACCCTCAAATGCTGAGGGAATCATTCCTGCAAAACAAACGGGAAGGGCTTCTGAACAGTCATTGGTACTGTAGTGCCATCTACTGTCCACAAAATCGATCATTTAAACCTTTCAAATAATGCTAATTGAGACGTTAAGCACAGGTAATGTATTCTAGGCAGCCGTGTACCTGTGTATAAACACCCACATGCACATACACATATATGAGTGTATGTATACATCTACATATATATATTCCTAAACTCACTGAAGGCTAAAAGTACTTTTAAGTATCACGTCCACTGCAGTGATACGGATCTCCTTCAGCTTTATAAAAACGCTCTTTAAGCACACTATTATTGCGGCTGCTAGTAGCAATATTATTACTACTTTAATATTAGTATCGGTTTTAGGTATGAGACAGGACCATACTGTGCTGAACTCTGTCCAAATATAGAACATATGTTAGGGATATTTCAAGGAGCAATTATCTAGAAGTGTTCTAATCCTTCTTTAATATAATTTCAATTATAAATCATAACTGCTTAATAGCTAAAAGCATGGCCTGCCAACTGTACCTTGGTGGGCGGGGGGAGACATTTACTTTTTTAATTAAGAAATGGGAAGCACAGGATCATCTGCTGCTGCCTAGAGTACGTCTGCCTGTCCCTAGTCATCTTCCAGCTTCACTGAGGCAGGGACAAGCCAGACTCTGTGACATAGCTGTTCCATCAGGCTCTCCTGTTCTGGCTCTCATGTGGCTTTCATTTCTCCCAGTTTCGGCCCTCTAAAAGTCAGGCATCTTGTCTGGGCTAAACATCCCAGCTTCCTACATAATCGAAAGGAGACAGTGGAACTCACACAGGGCTATCAGTCTGTCAGACACCTGCTTCAGGGTGAGCTGCCCTGGGAGGATCTTATCATTCGGTCTCTGCTAACCATATCCAGAGTCTCTAAGGCTAGGCAGGACTGAAAACTAGTTTTTAGACAGTGAAAATCAAACAAAAGAGAAGGCTGTGTTCTTTTGTACATCTTTACATCTATGTTCTTTCAGACATCTACATTCAGAAAGGTTGATGCAAATGGGAAATCACTGATGACTTTAAAAAGGAGTCCATGGTGCTTGGCTCAATACAGACCATGAGCCCTCGGTGTTACCAGCCTTCAAATGTGACTTCGTCCTTCCAGTTCTCATTGAAATTTGCATATATTGCGTGCTGGGTTGAATTTTATCACTAACCTGCACAGCCTGACCATTCAATAACTGATCCAGCTGAACAGTCAGAAATGCAGACGCAGTCAATTCATCCTTTGTAGTATGGGCTCCTTGCCTGAGCAAAACAAGGAGAAAGACAATGGTTAAGTCCAGTTTTCAAAGTAGTCCAGAGCTTATACCACATGTCAAATACAAAGTGAAAAACCTTGCATTTACACATGGTTCTACTGAAAGAGATTTAAAGTTAGCATGAAATAATATCCACATGCTAGAGGTCTGCGCAAAGCCAACCAAACATACCACGTGTAGATGATCTGCCCTTTAGGGTAAGTGTAGAGGATAATGTAGCAGTCACCACCATAGAACTGTCCGTACGTTTCAAGTTCCACAGGAACTCTGCCACTGCTTTCCACACGCCAGATCTGGGGGAACGGAGGAATCAGTGAACTTCATCCTGAGATTATTCGAGGAGCAATTTATCATATCATCCTTTGTGTGACATTTGAATCCTTCATGATACGCTCTGTGTCCACAGAATCAATGAATAATGACCACCAACGAGCCATGGCAGTACACTTTTTTTTGGTCTTGATGCTATAATGCGACATGCTCACCGCATGACGCTATGCTGACCTTACTTTCTTAACACCTTAAGATGACAATATGACATGAACGGCACAACATTATGATTCATCATAGAACTAGGCACTCTTGAGTCAGATAACAGTTAGGCAGATTTCTTCCTATCTGATTCACTAGAGCCCAGTTCAGTTAACAACTGCTCTCCAAAAACATACTGCTGAAACTACACAGCAAAAAATGCTTCAGGTCTGAGTTGCTTTGGCTCAAGCCTACAGACCATCCCAAGCATGAGGTTAGAAACCTAGAGAATATACCAGAGACTGTATGTATTTATCCCTTCCTTTTCTTCCAGAATCCAAACATGCAGAATTGCATTCAACAGGCTGTGTTTGTACAATGCCAAACCAGCCCTGCGTACTCCAAAGATATTCCTGCACTGGGATACAGAAAGACTACGTCTTTTCTCTCCTGATCCAGGCTACCTGACAGACACCCAAAGAAGGTTCCTCTAGAAAGCATATTGGATACGTATATAAAGACACAGAATGAATTTCTGATGCCAAGGGCAGGTTTTCCCATTCCAGATTTCAAGCGGATGTGAGCTAGAAGCTTTTTTTACCTTTAGGCTCACGATCATATTTAAAGTATATTTTTAAAGATATACTTTAGAAGGGAAAATATTTGTGCCATTTTATTTCTATTGATGACTGGTACAGCATCTTTCATAAGCACCAAAAAAACGTGACACGCATACACACATACAGGTGACAATGAGATTCACTTTCTACTTCACAGTACCTTTTCTGATGGTAGAAGTAATGCTGCCACTAATGTAATGTTACTCTACTCAACAGTTTGAATGGCAAAACGTAGAATATCAGCTTATCCCATTACAAGTAACGCAATGCATTAGTAGGCCGGATACAATTTAATACAACACACAAATTACCTCTACTTTTCCTGAACCGTCGTCTACCATGTTATGCTGAGCAGCCATTTTTGGGGACTCATGTAACCTGGTAGCATCAAATTCAATCTGCTCAATTTTAGCCACTCTTTCTGTGACATATACTTTGCCAAAACCATCACTTTGATCTTTATCCTTCCAGTCTTTGAAAAATTGTTTGAAAATTGGTGTTTCACCTCCTTCAGGAAGGACTTGAATCTGAAATGCAGCAAGACACATGAAATGAAAGGAAAATAAAATGATACAGTTACAGAAACTTTTCTGAATTATCTGTTAGTGAAATATTGTCTTTACTGTCTTACAAGCCTTTAAAAATATATTTTTCCTGATTTAAAATCAAGGTCATTAACAGAGCTCACATTCTTCTGGTATCATTTTGTAAACAGATCGCACCTGTGTGTTGGCAGGATAATTCATCTGCTGTATGAATTGCTCAGCATTCTTCATGGCAGCTTTTCTTTCTTGCGGGTTAGCATCTTTGCCTGGTCAAAACAGGATAAGAGTACATGGCAAAGGGCAATGAGCTCATTGATCCTGCAATACCAACATGTCCTTGAGCCAGGTTCTCTTCGACATTGCTCTTGCCTTCAGTCTTGAACAAATAAAAATGCTGGACATACCATGAGCAAGAAGATTCACACAAAACTGAATGGCCAAAACAGTATCTCAGTGGTTTTGAAAACAGTTAAAATGAAAATTAAAAAAAAAAAGGAGGCATCATTTTTTGCTTAGTGTGTGTGTTTCTATCAAAAAAACGCTGTTCGTAATATCTGCTTGGTTCAAGGTACAAGAACACCCTAGTTCTTTCCTCTGAATCCTCCCTTGCCGGGCTGCAATGTGTTAAGCTGCTGTCCAGAACTGCCTTCACTTTTTCATGCAGAACCACAGTCAGAATAAAAGAAACTCCAAAGTCGTCTGTGCTGTGCAATTTACCACAACCCTTTCCCATCTGTTCCTTCTTGCTCAGTGTTGGACAACTCTGAAAGTCTCTGTGCGATGATACTCTCTACCAGGTCTGTGTCCTAACAGACTGTCAGTGACTATATTCCAAAGACCTCTTAGTCTAATAAGATGCTCTGAATCTATTAATTGTATTCCGTTTGAATGAGACCATTAGCAAAGTAATTAATACTCTGCAGCACGGTGGTCTGAAGATTTCCAGCAGAGAAGATAACTGCAGCCCCCCAGTGCGAGGGTGTGACTGACAGACTAATGGGTTTTTTTCAGGCATTATTGTTACCAGTGGTAGCGAAGGGAAGATGCACAGAGGAGCACGTTGGGCCACAGTCAGAGGGCCTAAATTGTATATCAATGCCTGATCCTGTTGGCTTAGTTCTTCTAGGAGCAGTCAGGTGAAGAGTGAAAACCAGGGTCAGGTAGACCTTAGGCCGAGCACAGTGCTCCCAAAATGCTCTCTTTGAAAGGATGCTTCCCTAACTGCAAATGAAGTATTCCAGCAAAAAGTTTACAATGCTTCCTGGACCGACTTCAGCAGTTTGACAGCTGCATCCGTTAATTATTTGCTACTGTACATGGTGAAAAAAAAAATGCAAATACCACAAAATAATTAATACACTGCCTCAGACAACAAAAGGAGGTACCCAGCACTGGATACAATTGCAGCACCACGACAATCCAGCTACAAGGTGTCCAGACCTAATTGCCCAGTAGTAGTATTCTCCTGGAAATGCTCAAAGACACCGCAAGCACTCCTAAAAGCAGTGATGATACCACAGAGAAATATTCACAAATAAAAAAGAAGCATCCAAGTTTTCGCAAGCTTATGCTTTCATTTGATGCCTGGGACACTCACCTTTCAATTTCACACCTCTGTGGAGTAATGTACGGAAATATAGTATCTACCCATTATTAAATCTTCAGTGTCAGATTTTGTCCCAGAAGATAGGGATTTGGTGGCAACATACAAAACTTTTAGGATTCTTTATGTTTGCTCTGTAATTTCAATTAGATGAGCATTTAAGCACCCAAGTTTACAGATGCCTCAAAAATAGCCAGGGTCCAGAGACAAGGCTTGGTCTTGAGGCCTTTACTCACATGAGCAATCCTTGTCCAGTGTCCATACCACGAACAACTGTGTGCAGGGTACTGTGTCCAGACAGTATTAAACTCTTGCTAGCATCCTGAGGGCTTGTGTCAACTCCTTAGATATGTCTGTGTGGCTTCTGCATTTGTAACAGAAGTGATCTCTTACCCTTCCACACAAAGATCTTCCTTGCAGCACCATTGTCCAAAATGAAACACTCCTCAGACAAAAGCATGGCCATGGAGAAGGGGTTTTCCTCTGCTACCACGGACACCTTCATGGATCCGCTTGCGTCTGACACCTACAAAAGCAATAATTTCACATTTAGATCAACTTCGGCTTTTATAACCAAATAATTTCTGCTCCCAAAACTACTATAAAAATCAGT
>NW_010405247.1:22022-37401 GCF_000710305.1 Buceros rhinoceros silvestris | reverse complement strand
TGCTGAACGGCTGTGTGCTGTGGAATTTGTGTGCTGTGAAATTTGTGTGCTGCTGAAATGTAAGGTAGCCTAATGATTTTGTTTTGCTTCATTTCATCTTACATCCAATAGAGGGAGATGTAGCGTTACTTTTAGTGAGTTTGTTGGATCCCTGTCTCACAAATTCTTATAATAAATCCGTTTCTCTTCCACTTTCAACTGCTCATTCAGCAAACACCTCACAGTTAAAAATCCATATTTTCTTCAGCCCACCCTTTATGCTCAGCTGAACCAGTGCAGTTCCTTGGTGTCATCTTCTGCTACCAAACAAGCCACATTGAAGTCAAAGTTAATGTATGTGCTGAACAAAAGCATTTGAAATTATCATAATAGTCCTACACTGATATTAACAAATGAAATATCTACCTTTACAATGTATAGTTCTTTAATTGGAAACTGTCAGGTAAGATCTGTTGCAGAATCTGCTTTGTAACATCTACTACCACTGTAAGTTCATGTAGACCTTTATAACCATTTAAAATTCGTTCCTGCATGGCTGAAAAGACCAACAATTACTACTGAAAAGAATGTATTACTATTGTGGCTTCCAGCTTTCTAGCAGTCTTTATTTCCTTTCATAATTAAACATTAATTTAAAATACCTCATCATATCTTATATTTTATATTATATAAGCACAAGATGGAAAATACCACAAAATACAACTAAAAATTGTCAATTATTCCTACTGTGAGGACTCCCCGTAGACCTGTCTCCTAACTTGGACACATTTAGCTAATAGAGCTCTGTTAGCAGGACACGTGCACTTAGAGGAATTTATTAGATAAGCACAGAATTTTCTGACAGTTTTTAGGCTTCCAAAATTCACTGCAAGTACTTGTCTCTTCTCTAGTATTGTCTTACAACAATGGTCCTGATCATACCTGCAGACCTTCTTTTTTTTTTTTCTAAAACCCTGCTATAAAAACATGTGCCAGATTTTTTGGCAAGAATTGAATGATTCCATGTAATGGGAACTAAACACAGCACTTAAACAACAAGGACATTTTTAGTCCTTGTAGCAATGATCACCTCATAAAGTCTTCATGTAAACCCCAGCCACACACAGGGTAGGGGAAGGATCACGTAACTGTCAGGGAGAGGTGGCTCCATCCTGCTGCGATCTGCGGGATGCAGGAGCTGCAGAGGGAGTGACTCATTCTCTCTTGCACTTCACAGCACCTTCGAAGCTACTGTAGGTGTCACCTAAAACGTCACATGCATGTGGATTCAGTAGCACTCAGTGCTGTCAGAGTGGTGTCACTTGTTGACAAACCCCTTCTTGTTAAGTGACTATGGGGAAGGGAAGAAAGTGCAGGGTATGCCAGGGAAAGACTTTTCTGTGACACCAGGGATCTTCATTGCATGAGCCAGAGCACAAAGTGCTGAAGAGAAATGTCCAGAATCTCAATGCTGAGAGCTTGTAAAAAAATACACTCTTGCAGTCTTCAGGAGGAAATAATCTTTTTTTTATTGCGAGGGGGGAGGATAGTCTTTTCTAGATTTCATTAAAAACATCCCCCTTTCCCAAATACTTTCTTACTTCTTTTCTCAAGTGCAAGAATACAAAAGACAGGGGAACTGGACCGGGGTGGGGGGGAAGAAGAAAAATACAGGCCTGTTTTTTTTTTCAGAAAAAGAAATAATTGTGTAGCCTTACAAATATATAAGATAGTGTATTGTTAGCGCAAAGAATAAATCCCATGCCTAGTCTAAGAAAGAGCAGTATGCCTAGCATAACATATCAAGAAAGCATAACTACAGTTAAAACTGATTTAAATAGAGTAAATATTTTTTCCCTTTCACTTATTACATGTTTTTTCTGGCAGTGGCACTGTCCTAGTCAGTGTTAAGCCATTGCAGGTAAGGAAGGGAGAAAAGGGCATTGCAAAAGAAAGGAGTTTTGCATTCAAATTCCTTGGATTTGTAGATAAAATAGAACATAACTGTGCATCTCTCAAACTCTGCTAAGAGTAACGGAATTATATACGACTGCTAGAACTCTCACTATTATAATCAAGACAACAGTAAATACAGTTTGATTTAGACCAGTTAATTGTTCTTTGACCCATGTTGAAGGGTTCATAGGCCATAACTTAATTTGTTTCCTGAGTAAACAGAATTGTAATCCATTTTTTTCCTCTCAAACTATTGTCTTGATTGGCAGCCTTTGAGAAACTTATCCATTTGCTGCAAATCAACTAACACAACTGCAGTTCTGTCACTGAAGCCAGAATTCCATATATGAGGGCACTACATGCGTGAATACTGTTGACTGCACCTAACTGATTAAATTACTTACCATATACAGTTTAGCACTTCTCCTGTTTGTAATATCGGCCAGTTCATCATCATCATCACCACACTCGGGAAGCGCTGGCTTGCTCCCTAAAACCTGTAAAACAAGAGAATAACAAATTCAATGCAGAGAGGGAATAGGTTCCGTAGTATAAGTACCTAAGCACTATAATGTATTCTTCCAGTAATCAATTAATCAGGATCCTCTTTACATATGATCCAATCTAAATCATGGATGACTTGTTCACAAATATATGGGTAAGTTTAAATAACTGTGTGAATCCAGCAGCTTTACATCTACACGCTGTCTTTCCTGCAAGCCAACTTGCTGATCATCTACAGACTGGAATAGGAAATGATATAGGGAAAAAAGCTCCAAAGGACACATAGGTGCACACACACATACACAGCATAGAGAGGGTTACAGGATCCTGCTCTATGCACGTGGTTGTAAGTCTCTCTTCCCCTTTGTCCTCCCAGTAACTTCTCAGCTGTCAACAAAAGTCTTACACCATTTGCAACGGCATTACTCTTAAAATGTCTGACAATACAAAAATGAAAGCAAAGTGAAATATATGAGTAGAAATTATCTTTAAAAATATACCAATTGACAATATAAATTATCAGACTAGGAGTTTAAAAATCTTAAAAATTACAGATTCTTAATGCCATTTTAAGACGGTCTTGAAAAAAATTTATGGGGTGAGATAAGTATTTTCTTGCTCTACCACCAGAACGTCAATTTTAACACTGCAGTAGTTTGTGGTAACTTGCTGTGATTCTAGACACCCAACCTCTGCCGTTGGGGACCATTTGAGACACTGACTCTAACACAGAGGATGCAAAAATGGCACTTCATTGTGTAATGACTCAGGGCTATATAGTTCCTTAAGAAGCCTCGCCCATCGTGGGCAGGTACTGCCTTACTGTCACAGCACGTAATCTTCCGACCGCCCACACTGCCCCCAAGTGTTCCACAACAGTAGTTTTACAGCAAAGTGGTTTTACACCATGGGTAATCCTACAACAAATTTACAGAGGTTCATCATTAATGTGCTATGGTCAGGTAGTCACTGTTAAATCCTAGTTACTCATTCTTAATGATCCTTCCTTACTGACTCATATATGACCAGATCTAAATGTTACATACAAAATTTTATAGATTTCCGTGAAATTATGTCCCAGAGTTAAAGTATTAGTAATTGATACATCTGAGTAACTAAATATTAACATCAAGTACAAGGGCAGTGCCAGCCTTCCTATTGATACAGTGCATTCGCATGTAACATGGAGTCATGTGCAAAAACACTGTAAATATTTTATAACAGGGAAGACTGATAAAGCATACAGCTGCATAGAATTTGGAAAAAAATAGCCTAAATATTTAATATAAATCTGCCATCTGTGGAGTCTCTGGTAAAGTCAGTAAAAGAGTAAAGGTGAAAGAAAGAAAGAAAAAATTTAAAAAAAGAAGAAAAGCAACCTTGTGTGACTCGTTGAAGACAAGAAAGTAATGCCCTGAGCATTAAAGAAAAATGTTTCCAGTAGGTCTTCAGTAGCTATCAGTCAGCATTTTCTGAATTTATGCTACATGGCTGCAGATTTAGTGATGTATAACATAGGTTTGAGGGTTTGTAAGCCTTAACTTTCAGTGACGTTTAAGAGGGTAAAAGAGTCCTGTTAATAAACATTCCATAAGTCCATACTACTACTCTGCTTACTTAGGTATTTCCAGCAAAAACATACAGACAAATACACAAAAATTGTGATTCCTGACATTTCTGCTAGCCCGGGGGTCTTTGAAAACTATGTAAGTGCCACTGAATATTTTTAAACCAGGCCTGATGGTGTTTGTGAAAGCATCTTGACAGAAGCAGCCTTTCTATTCACAGCACAGCCTAGGTGCTCCACTCTGGTGGCAGTTCAACCAAGCAGCCTCTATAATTTAAAAACTGGGTTTTAAAATTAGCCCCAGCCCAGTTTAGATTGCTGGCCTGACCAGTTTGTGTCTTAAAACTGCATTTAGAAATGCTTTTCTGAACTGGGAAGAGAATTAGTGCCAGACTTCCTACATCTCATCTTAGGAAATCTGAGTTCATCGGCACTGGCACAGAGAGGGGTCAAAACTCCCTGCGTGCAGATGCAGTCATAGGTATGATATGAACTGCCCTGGAAAGGGCAGACACATCCTGGTTCTGGGGAAATCCATTCACAATTCAGTAAATAGTGGCTTGCATAGTAGCTTCTCCGGCCAAAGCTAGCCCTGTGCTTCAGCATAGGCAAGCAGAAAAGGAACATTACTCATTTTTCCACTACTTCTGCGGTTTCTCAGAGGAGACCAAAAATAAACGGAGAAGGGCCTTCTCCTGCATTTGAAGTCATAGTTGCTTGTGGATCCTGGCATTTTGGTGACCCTTGTTAAGAAGGAACAAGATGTGCCTCTCCTCCTACCAGGTAAGAAAAAGCAGGACTTTTGAGGAGCACTGTTCAGCCAGCACAGCCGTTAGAATAAGCCTTGAGCTCAATTGCTGAAGGGTATGAATAACTCCATGTGTTGGTATCAAAACCAGAAGATGACACAAGGTCAAAATGACTTAAGGCACATGAAGACACAATCCATGGCGTGACGTAATGCAGCGTGCCCTATATATCCTCTACACATGAAATGATACAGTATGAAATGCATATAGTCACTACGCTATTGTATTGCGAGGAACAATTTTCATCATTCCCAAAACGCATTCATTTCAGCCAGCCAGTTTGTCTTATACACTGGAGGATGAGACAGATTACAGGAGGAAAAATTCTGTGCTTAAATACAAAGACATTTATGCTGAAAAAATGGTAAGTCCTGTCCCAAACAAATTCCTTCCCAGAGAAGTTGTCTTTCCTCCTCCTAAGGCAAACTCCTGTACTATAGCTGAGTCCACACGCAGCCAGACATGTGCCAGGACATTACAATAACTGATAATTTTATCAACAAAGATTACGAAGCATGTATTGAACAACAACTGATTGCTATGGTGGAACTGAGTTGAATCATTACATAAGCATATGGCTGGCTGAGCTGCAGCTCTCCAGGGCACCTCACTTTTATGTAGATGATTCTCATGTGATGCATCAAAAAGAAAACAAACCATGCCAGCTGAGGCTATAGCCAAAGGCTCCCAAAGGTTCCTGCAAGGTTCCACGATAAAATTACTTAAGCCAACAGACAGTTTAAAGGACATAAAATCTTACGATCTTTATCTACATATAGTTTTAGTTTCACATAAATCCTGTGCTAGCTACAAACGCAGGACCTTGTATAATTCTTCCTATACAGACTCTCAGGCTGCTCCACTGGGTCTTCATGTCTTACAACCCAGTGCGCCCTACGCTGGCTTTCCTGGGCTGCTCTGAGGTTTGGGACTCTGAGTCACAAACCCGCCAAGAATTCAGACCCACAGATCCACCCTACACACCTGAAAATAGCAATGTCTCTCAGGGACACAAAACAGCATAGCCACATTTTACCCTGGGTGTCCAACCATATTAGCAGCTCCAAACCATACCTCTCTCAATCATACAGGTGCACACACAGGTTTTGTAACCCATTATTATGATTAATTTACTGCAGTAGAAATGGTCTAAGGAACACCTAGGGGCTCTGAAAGCATACCCGTGCCCAAGCTTCTTCGTTCTTTTGGCTTAGTGTCTTGCTTTGCACTTTCTGATTTCCAAACCACAGAGATTCTTCATATCACTTTGTGTTATCTGCCATTGACATCGCTTTGCTACAGAACGATGCTTATCCTCTCCCCACCGCTGCTTCCTGCATGGAGGTTCACCAGAGTTCTAGAGAAAAGCATGAGCAGCTCTGGCCCCAGTGAAGGTGCACACAAGCATAGTGCTACTATTCTGCAGTGATTGCTGGTGTGCACATGCTAACCTCATGGTATATGTGAGGCTGCTTAACCACTCAAGGCATAACCTGCTTCACAGCTATTTCAGAACAGGACATGCCCACAGCTGGCCATGGCAGAGCGTACCATGTAAAACCTTGTTTTACATGGCTACAGTCTAATGCCAGTTTACCTCTCAATGAGAGCATTGGACTGACAACTTACTGGCATCTTATCAAAAGTATTCATTAACTCCACACCTTTAGATCTTGTTGGGCGGTGACAAGGCGGGATAATAGAAAGTCAATCTGCATTAATTTTAAAAGTTCTGTTAAACCCCCACGTTTACACTCCTTGGTTAGTGCAAGAATCATAGTGGAAAGCAAGAGAACATTAACTCTTCTACAACCGCCCAAGTTCAATCTTATCTTGCGGTAAATGCAATGTTGCTTATCCTGCCTGCAAAACCATAATCCTCTTTCATGTTCTCATGTGCACAAGTCCTCTGTCAATATCTGTGCCCCCCAGAGAAGTGCAAGATACAGAGCCAAAGGTTTTATTGACAAGCAAGACTCCATTCCATTGCCCTTAAAAAAAAAGCAGAAGAAATCACAGACAAAAGTTTTCTAATCTGTAGGAATGTGACAAAGTAAATAATTTAAGACAAACCCATCAAAAGAAGAAATTCAGCAAACATTGTCTTCATAACTGGAGAAACCAACTCTGCATCAGAAAATAGTTGATATTGGCTAAATGGGAGCAGGAAGTTTAAGGTGTTCAGTGAGGCTGAAAATCCAACTAGGAAAACAGTACTTGAAGAACTTGTCAGGTGAAAGTTAATTAAAAGAGAAATCCAGTTTTGTAGAGTTTAACTTGGGTACACTGGCACTGTTTGTGTTTTTACTTACTGTACACAGTTTGGGTTAGGTTTCTGGATCTGAAACTGAACTATTTGTTGTGGCTGTGATTCCAAGTGTCAGATCTCAAAAAAACCCCTCAGATTCCCCTCTTTATATGCTAAGAGCAATAGAAGGAAAAACAAGACATTTATATAGATCAAGGCTGTCTTGTGGGCCTGACATCTTATTACTTCAAACAATCAGGATTAGCAGCTCATCACTTTCTTGCCTGCTCTGACACAAGCATGTATATCCTGTTCACGCAAACTCAGGGTACACATGTAGGCTGTGACAGAGAATAAATCCTCTGTGCAGAATAATAGGCACAGCGTGAACTCATTGGCAGATGAAGGCTTAGATTTTTGCTAACCTCCAAAACAGAGAAGACTATTACAAGGAATGCCTCTCTGAAATAAATACTGCTGCAAATATCTACCCCAGTAGCCTGTAAAAGGAAAAATCCAGCAGAGAGGGGAAAGGATGAACATGATGCAGGCTAGTAACCACCTGGCTGATCTTGAGTACCAGCGCAGACATACACCCTGGGGCTCATCGGGCAAAGGTGGTTTTAGGGCTTTGCTGCTTAAGTAACTGGCCACAGTTTCATTTCTAATAATTTTGGCGTAGTGGCTCTCCTGCCAGAGCATAACCACTGCAAAGGATATTCTCATCCAGACAAAAACAACTTTTGATATGGGTCAGATTATGAATAGCTGAATATGCTTATTTGAGTGCTTAGTGTAACTTGGAGCTCTTCCCATCAATCTGAGCAAACATTCACAGTCTTAAAAAAAACTACACTCCCATCAGGGGAAAAAAAGAAAATCCTTTCACTAAACTGCTCCTAAGTAGCTAGCAGGATCTCTGCCTGAAACTGCCTCTCACTAGCAATTCTAGCAACAACGGATGTCATTGCACACTCACCTCGAGCAGAACACATCCCACCTGCCTGAACAGAGACTAAAACCAAGATGGAAACAATCACATCCCACTGAGAAGCAGATACACGGATGTTTTATGCTAACAAACAGTTCTGGCACATTGTAATTTATTTGTTTGTTTGTTTGACCATGTAATTTACCAAAAAGACTTTCTGGCACTTCGGTCTAAACCAGATCTGTGTGCATTCAGCTTGCTGCAAAATAGCATAACACAAGTTGCACTTTTGATGCATAAATTATGAACTATATTTTTAGCCAGTTTCTGTTGTCTCATGAATTTCAAATGCCAATAATTTTATTCATAGCTCTATACTTCCTAAAAATAGAGCATTAGGCTTTAGCAGCTTTTCATACAATATTTGCAACTTTGCATATCTGTCTGGGATAATTTAATATAAAGCCTTTACTGGTATGATAACGCTATTCTAACATTAATAATAATATTCTAACAATTTTCTGCTCTGTGAAACAGGCCACAGATAACATATTCACAAAAAAGGTATCTAGATCAGTCTGGAGAGTACAAATTCTATGTTCTCCAATAGTTTGCCCCAAAGGTAAGACAAGCCACTTTGTCCTGCTGGGACTGCACAGCTGGCAGTATCCAAGCTAGCTATTACCGTGAGACCGGGTGTGCATGAAATAAGTTGAGGAAATCCTCAGCCTATGTTATCTTCAAATGTTTGGCTTTTCAGATCATCCAAGATGAACAGTGATCCCACACTGAAGGAACAGAGAGGGTGAATGGGAGTTACTATGCAAACACAGAAGTCTTTTTGTAACCATCACCACTGCTAAACACTGAGAGTCGAGCTGTTTAGAGACCTGCCTTCCTGCAGCATAATTAAAAATGCAATAAATAACCACCACCATATCTTCTCTGCAGTTATACTAATTGTTCCTACTTTATTAAAATCATACTCCTTTGTTACATCCTCCAATACCAGCAGAAGCATAAGAAATTAAACCCAAATCCTGTGGAGACTTGCAGATGTGCTTCAGATGCCTGGATTTTATGCTTTTTGGCACATAAAGTTAGTCCTTGTAGATTTTGCAGATCTGTTTGAAAGCCTCGTGGATAAAACAAAACTTATGTGCAGCATGACTACATGCTGAAGCGTTGAAAGATAATGGAAATAAATCAGTAACTAATGCCAACAGGGAGCCTTAGACACAAAGAATATTTATCTGTTGAAATCCACAAAACTCCCAGCTTTTCTTTCCTTAGTGTCTCCACTTTTGATCAGGGCTGGACCATATCAATACTGGGGTAAAAAGAGGAATATGGCAAATACTCTGTGAAGCAGCAGGGAGGCAGCTGCAGGTGATCAGAAGCCAGTGACCCTGCTAGAAAACCAGTGTTCCCAGGGGACCATAGATCATAGTGGTTGGCATGAGCAGCAGGTAGCCATAATACACAGCGGTATGAGGGCGAGCAGAGAGAGCCGCAGCAAGGTGTTTCAGAACTTTGACCATGAGATAGGAAAGTGAAAAAAAACTACTCAGAGCACTGAATTATTTTCCCAGTGCATCACCAGCTGTATTCACAAGCTCAGCATTTCCATTCCCATACAGTCCAATCGATCATGCATGTCAGGGGGTCCTCTCTGGTATGACCTAAACTCTTGCACCCAAGGCAGAACACAAATTTGGACCCTAATGTTTGAAGAAAGCAAACGAGACAGTATTTTGATAGATCTTCTCTAATGCCTCCTGATGAAGCTTGAAATAAATTAAATATCTAATAGGACAGAAAAGAGGAGAAAACAGTCCTGCTTGCTCACCTGGTTGTATAGGAGATACAACCTACTTAGCTCTTTGAAAATAATTTCTTCCTCCTAGTTTAGGTGCCCACCACTAACTGATGTCTGTTTTTAAGTTCCTACACCTCCTCAAAAATTTGTTTAAAGGAGACAGTATGATCAATATTGTTACAATATGTTACAGCTCTTAAAAATTAGAAGTTGCACCACTGATTATTCCAATATTTACATCCATCTTATGTAATTTTGTCTACCTCTTACTTTTACAGGCAAATCCAGGTAAGCATCAAAGTCCTAGGCAGTTATGTAAGCAAAAGACATGGCCCTAATAACCTGCTTTGCTGTAAATACAATAATTATATTTACATATTTCTTTAGCATTACATATTTGGGGGTGGAAATACTGAACTGATCTCATGACACATTGAACACTTTATCCTATACTGCTGTTCTTCAGCCTTGTCCAGGTGTGAGAGGACTTTTACTCCAATGTTACATGGCCTGGACAGAGAACAGCAATCTGTGCACATGCGGGCTCTGCTGAAAAAACAAAACAAAACTACAAATGTTTTCCTTCCTGAGCCCTTCCTGCACTGCAGAACTTTCACTTAAAATTCACAGGCAACCTTGAGTACAGACACCTCGCGCGTTGCTCTGCACAGGGACTGGGATGAGGCAGAACTGCAGAAAAAGGGGGGAAAAAATCCTTCCAAGATGCATTTGTCTTGGGGAGATGCTGATTCCAGGGACGGCATATCTCTGAGCTTTTTTTTTTTTTTTAATACAGCAAGGAAACTGCCCTGTCAGTTCTCCATGAAATCCCCATGTTGCTAGCAAGTACATGGAAAAAACTGCTAACAACTCCACATGGAGATAACTGCTAACAACTCTTTTTCTTTGGCCTTGTCGTCTTAATTATGCTCATTTAATAACTGAAAATTATAGTGGTTTTTCATCAATAGATTTCTTGATAGTCTAGCACAGAAAGGAAAAAAGCCATTACAAACTCCATTAATATTCTAATGTGTAATTATAAGATTATAATTGACTAATGTGGTAAACCCTGCAAGCGCTACAGCTGCTGAAGGAGAAAACATAACCAAGATGACTGGGTTTCTCACCCGATAGAATGCAAACAAGGTACATAACTTAATTGCAAGCACTTCCAGAAATTCATTATGATTTTAGAAAGTCACTGAAATACCTAGTATAGATGCATCTTTCCCAGCATAAGAAATTAGGTTTTCAACCATCTATTATCAGAGCTGTTCACAAACTATTTAGTTCATGCCATGCATTACAATATGCATGAACATTTTCTCAAGTAAAATTTCTAGTGCTGGCACTGAAATTCCTGTTTAGAGACTTAATTAAAAGCCTGCCTTTAGATGTACTTGCCACCTGCACTCTTATTCAGTTCCCTGTCATTTAAGTAGATGGCTTCAGACACCCCAGATTGAAAACTGCAGCTTGAAGAACATTATGGGTAATTCACAATGTTGCTGGAGACTCCTCCTTACCAGTCTCTGCAGTTCTCTGGAAAAACCGCTGCTTTTCTAGCTGGGCATGGGGAAAACACTGGGCTGAATGCTTAGCTGGTGCAAAGCAGCTAAGCTGTACTGAAATCTAGGCCATGTCTGTTTTGTCTGAGTACAGGTTGCGTAAGCAAGTCCTTTAAATGGAAATTTTCATCAAGAAAAAGGACAGTCCTTAATGAAAAAGATACACTCGGTAATTAGACAGAAAAACAGGATGCTTGGTTTTGACAGACTGAAACTGGCTCCCTGCAGTACAAGGAGTTTGTATTTTGTATCCACATTCTTAGCTGTCATAAATTTTAATTAAACAGTGTAATGATTAGTAAACTGCTACTCCTCAGATGGGACAGATGTTGCTGTGGAAGGAACACAAGCATGTGTAGTATTTTTCCCACGGACTATTTTGTGTTTGTCTCCTGCAGACACCTACTGTTCAAAATGGTGAGACCCAAGTTGTGTTCTTGTGAACACCTGCATACATCTAAAACCATCCCAATGCAGAAGCATGTTCGTCTTCCTGAGGGGTAAATTTGACCCATAGTTTCAAAGCAGCCTGAGAAAGTTGTCTGTTCATTTGGGTAACCAGTGCAACAGCAGCTCGTCGCTCTAGCTAGTAGTTCTGCTACTTTCTACCCATTAGCTTTCTTAAGTCTCTGCATTCTCATGAAAACACAGCTAACTTCTGAGTGTGTCTGTGTAGCTGAGTCTTTGCACTGGGGACTGGTACAATTTCCATTGTCCTGGCGCCCCTCTCAATGCATTCATTTTCCTTTGTAAGAGACTGATCTGTACTGCCTCTGCTCTGGGACTGAAATTCATTTCCAGTATTTATGTTACAAAATTCCCTGGAAGCTTGTGCATTTTTTCAAACTGTCTCAGTTTAGATAATAAAAGATACTACTTTGCCTTACATATTCCCAAAGCCATAGATAATGTGGCCTAATACAACTTCATTAAGGCTTTTTTTTTTCATATTGGGCATTTTCTTGCTAGAGAACAGATCAGGCTTGACCATAGTAGTTACATGCAATTCATTGCTTATGGACTCACAGCATTTGAGTAGAACTGCGTACCAGCTACACAATTAAACCGCTTAATCCTTAACAAATGCCTGGAGCTTGTATTCCACAAAACATAACCCTCCCCTTCCTTCTGCATCAGCCTCACTGCCACTGTTCCTCCACTCCTCTGTATGCAAAACAAACAAACCTCACCTTAGCATGACTTGACCTTGTAACGCAACCAAAAGCAAGGGAACAAGAAGGAATGCAAATGTTATGAGAGCAGCAATGGAAGGTTTTGCTTTTGCAGGGTTGTGATGGCAGATCCTACTCTTGCTGGTTCTGGGGAAAGAGCAGGTACCAAACCGGTGGGACATGTGCTGCTCTTCGAATCTTCTGCAATGATCCCTGTGACAGGACCAGAGACCGCAGGAACCTGCCAAACTCCTTCAGAGAAGCTTGCACTTGCACTGTCAAACCCACTTACTCCCATTCCAAATCACAGCAAGCTTTAGCTTACCCCAGCTACCTCATCATACCCTGTGCTGTCCATGAAGTTGTCTTTGCTTTGCAGCAAATACTTTCAGGGGCTTGAATTTAACAAGGAGGAAGTGGGTGGTCCTGCTCTTCTGTCCATATGTGCAGACATTGATCCAGCTAATTTAAGGATTAACAGAGCTTGATATTGAGGTCCTGTTTGTATTATTCAGGTCTCTAGTGAAGCAGCCTCTGTAACTTGCATTTGCAATGGGATCTTCGTATTTTCTGTGCTTTTGAGATTTTTATCCATGTGACAGAGTTAGCACTGTGTAGTCCCTTTCCAGTTACAGAGGTAGAAAGGTGTGACAGGCTGGGATGTGATCAAACCATCCCCATACCCCTGTGCATAGTATTTATTCACACCATAGGCAAAAGAAAAAAAAAAATCATTGTTGACAACAATGGTATTCAGGAATTTTCAGGATTAAGCATTTCTTAGGAGCTTGAAAGAAAAAGGAGGAAGGAGAAAGGCTGTGTTATCAGAAAGGAGGAAGAGGTTCCCTCTGTTGCTCAATATGTAAACTACCTGAATATTTACACAAGTATTTTATGAGAAGTGAGTTTGCACTCACCTCCTGTAAGGCCACTAGAACTAACAAAACCTGCACACGACAGCTGCAAATGCTGAATAAACAAAAGTTGTAGTGTTTTTTGTTTAAAGGCAGAAGAGTGATTTCAAAGATGTGTACTAACATGATCATTTTCTTGTGGTTTTAGACCTCAGTCACATTTCTCAGGTTTCATTATTTCAGCCATGAACATCGAACCTTTACAAAAATGAAACAAGAGCCAAAAGCCTCAGCAGTAAAAAATGCAGCAATCACATGGTACCACAAACTGCAGTTTTAAGGGAATAATTTGTAGGGGAACAATAAAGCAATCTTAACCATCAGAGAGTTTTGACTGCAGAGAAAACAGAACCATCCTAATAAGTGTTAGCTGAACAGTTAATGATTATGGGACAGATGCAGGCTCAATACTTATTTTAGTTAAGACAGTCTATCCTACCTTTCGCATCAGCTCTTATACCCTGCAGACAGACTGTCACAGCTGCCTGAGATACTTAAAATGCATCACAGGGAGATGAGTCTATGTAGTCAGAACAGAACTGTCAACCTAAAAGTCTTTTAGGGTGTCTCATATTTCAAATTACACCAATATAGTAAAAAAATAGTCTAAGACTTTCTCTTCCACTCCTACTTCATCTCTAGAGATATGATAGCAGATCAAGGTGTTAGTGCACTACTCGTGGAGGATTGGATGCTTTGCATCTTTCCCTTGGGTGACTCAGAACGGAATTTCTGCATTACTGCAAGCAGTTTCAGCTTGCTGACCAACTAGAAAACTTCACAAAACCAGACATTTCCAATTCCTTGTTTCTCCAGTTTGCCATTACTCTGAAAACAGAAGCACAGCTTACACACTCACTAGCCAGACAGTGGACAATAAATTCACAAGGAAACTCACTCACTCATCCCACAATGCTGAGTAATGAGATCACAGAAAACTATTTTTAAAATGCCGTTTTCCTAGTTCTGCCCTCTCTTCAGAATTAGCTGGAATCTCTGCTCTACAGTTATAAAATTGTCCATCCTAAGCACAACTACCTGTTACTGTGGCTTCACTCTCAGACCTCAGTGGTCTCTTTGGGTCTACAAACAGTTCTGTGAGATCTCTACTTACTACTGTGTGAGCAGACAGAAGGACAAGCATCAATGTCAGTGCAGTCAGACTGAGAGGGTTTCTGACCGGGCTAGCAATTCATCCTAGAAGATTTTGGTCCTAGTTAGCTTTGAAACTACATATTTACTGTTCCTTTTGGTTAAAGAAAAAAAACCAGAAGTGTTGTTAGCTGTAACCCTAATGCTGTCACATTAGCGACCTGACTGAAGCATTGCTAAGACCTATTTTTGGATTAGTTCCATACAGATGAAAAACTTCCTGTAATACAATTTGAACATTCAGGCCTAAGAATACATAACATTATGCAGCTGTTTATCTGTGAAAATCAGAGCAGAGCTGGCATCTGGTGGATTTTACCTTGGGCAGCTGGTGGTGAATACAGAGGTGAAACCAGGTAGATTAAATTGTTTTGATGTACTTGCACAGAAAGTTTCTGTCTAGTCTTCACAGCTGGAAAGTTCCAGTGATTCCTACAGTATCTTAAGAGACATCCTGTGCACCCACTGCAGGTCTGAGCATGTGAGCGCAGTATGGTTAATGGGTGTTCCCAAGAGGGCTCTGCTCACTACAGCAGATGAAAAAAGGGCTTGCTGCTGTCAAAACTACTCACATACCCAGCGTTAGCCACTCTCCTTTCCCAGCGCAGGCGAGCTGTATCTTGCTGGCCTGCCACAGCAACTTATCCAGCTCTACAGCATGCTCCAGACGGCGCTCTCCCATAGACAAATTGTTCAAGAAGTAACAGCCTGTTCTCAGTTCTTGCTAAAAATGGTAGCTGGGAGCCAGCAACCGCTC
>NW_010405247.1:12924-21916 GCF_000710305.1 Buceros rhinoceros silvestris | reverse complement strand
CTCTTGTCAGACTAGTTTACCTCACCCACATCTCCCCAGCTCCCAACGGGAAAGTGGGCTGGCCGGGAAACACCAGCCCAGGCACAGCCACTGCTGCCTCTGCTAATCTCAAAGCAGAAGAGAAGTCTGGCAGGGTTTGTAGAATCAGCTTGTTTTGCCTCTGTGGTGAGACTATAGCCACAGCAGCTTTACTGGCTGGAAGTCGTGACTCTGTGCTTACAGAGTAGCGATAAGATCACTATCGGCGAATCATAATGAAGAGCACCAGGAACTGTGCTCCTACAGTTAGAGCAGGAACAGGGATTAATAGGTTTTATACGCTTAGGAGGTTAACTGTCCTCCTGGCTTAGCAGCTGCACATTTCAGAGCTTGGACTGGGACAGCCACAGCTGAGCTGCAAACCCTGTTCTGTGAGCAGCACTTCCAAAAGCAAGGCTACCTAGCATGATGCAGGCTAGCAGGAAGCCCTGGCTGCTGACAAACTCATTCCAATTGGGCTCATTACAGCAATGGTGATAAAAGCCTTGAACCTACTTGCACTGAACTGCCCATTTTTCTTCCCTTTATATTTGCAATCCAAAAGGAAAACCAGAAACTTCTTCATACCCTGCTGAGCAAGTGAAGAAAAGATTTATTCCCTGATACAATAACAAAGCTCTGCAGGATCAAAATGCAGCCTTGGCAATTTTGTTGCTCTCAATCACGTCTCAAGGTTGCTACAGCACGACAGTTGCACACAGCTGAAAGACTGGCAAACAGATGCAGGGGTGAGGCCAGCATATCTCTGCCGCTTACAGCCTGTCATGGGGAGGAACAGCCATCTCCGCCCCCTTGCTGCAGCAGTGCAGAAGTCTGGGTTTGCATCTGGACCTTAATCAACTACGAGGTGCAAAGTGCAGCTGTCCTGATCAGAGCTCCCAACTCACACGTGGGCTTATCTGAAACCCCACGCAGAGCCTCAAGCAGTAACCCCGGGATGGGCTTGGCAGTAGGAGGCTGCTGCCAGGAGCCCACACCAGCAGGTTGCCACGGTGCCACCCAGCTGTGGCCCGCAACAGGCTGCAACCCAACACCGAGCAGGAGGTTGGGCTCGAGTTGTCCAACCTGTGCTCTTTTTATAAAAAGTTACAGGTATAAAATATGTGCCACATCACAGCTGGCGTGAGAAGTCTGTACGAAGAAGTAAAAAGCCAGATAGAGGATTGAGGGGTATTTTTCTTCAAAAATCTTCGGTGTGCTGAATGCCACTTCCCCTGCTTCTGAGCACAGCCACATTTGTACTCACTCCCACTTGCAAAGGCAAAAAGCTTTTGCAAGCAGATGTACAGATCATCCAAAGGCGTCACCACAGCTACATGGCCAAGGACTGATGGCTCAGTACCTGGCATGCTTTGCTGCTTAGGCAATAACTAGTTATTCCCCATGTGACAAAACCAGATGTAAGCACCATCAAAAATAATGGCATACCTGCCTGCACCATTAGCATTACTTCCTGAAGTGAATCTGAAGTACAAGTTAATATTCTAATTTCACATTTTCAATTTTATTGAAGCACAGCTTTATAACCCTGCTTCCTTCTTCATTTTAAGCAAAAGCTTAACTTAGCACACAAATACCAAGTGACAATGCTTTTATTAGTATGTTGCCTCCAACAACTCAGTGCTTGATTTTTTTTTCAATATCTGAAAACTCCCTGAACTGGGAATTATATTTTGGCATTCTACTTCAATCAGCTCAGTTCTGAAATCTGACTTCCGTTTTTTGAATAAATGGTTAAACTTTCTAAACAGATGAGGAATGGGCTCATGGGGATTACTAGAGGCTAGGTGCAGAAGATTTTGTGGAAGAAGTGGTGATGCAAAGCAGCGTGCTTGGCCCCATGCATCTCCACACAACTTGCTACATTTGTTGACATCCTAGACATGGTAATTCTCTGTACTTTCTCTTGTTGGGTGCTGTCCCGCCTTGATGCTGGTGGGACATACAGAGTAGCAGATAGTGCAGTTCAGGTATGAGCTCTGCTGTTAGTTCAGTCACCCTATGGCTAATTCAAAACAGCAAACATTTAGTTCTTGAAAAAGTATTCTCAGATGATCAATTACTACAGACTCTACTGCCCAATAAACTTAACACTGCTTGAACAGGATGGAAAAGAAGTATATTGTGGCCTGACATAACCTGAATCTAACTTCCTTGAGCCCTTGAAGAACATAAGGTTTGAACCCTATCCTATTTAATTTCTGAGAAGCAAAAACATTTCATTCGCATTTATGTCAGTAATTAGTACACATATTACAATACCTCTATGAGCTGGTCTGGTTCACTCCCTTCTTCCACGGTAATTAATTTAGACCTCCCATTCCGTTCATTGTCCCGAATGCCAATAGCAACTTGAGTAGCCTTCAGCCGCTCGTATTTATTGCATGATGAGCCGCACCACTGATAGATTTCCTAAAATAATTAAAAGCATGCACACATTAGCAATAAGATTCAACACTGAGCAAAATTATTAAATTAATATTTCAATAATAATTATCTTACTGGATCCAAACCACCAGAATATCAGTGAAGCTATATCTTTCAGAAATACTGTCTAGAAGAGGTTTGCTAAGACACCTAGATATTTGTATAACAATTTAGCATCCCCATATTAAGAGTTGACTTATCTCAGAATAGTCAGAGGTTTGGTTTTACTGAGTTTTATCCCAAACACAGGTATATCATCTTCAGCTATCTAAAGAATCTGAAACTCCTAAATTTGCTACTGCAAATTGTTTTTATTTTATAGCTGGCAGTTCCTCTTCTATACTAGTTCAGCAGTGCTGATTCTCATCTGCGGCAAGAAACAAAGTAATTTCAAAATCTCAGGGAAAATACTGATTGTACGTGCTACTCAAAAGTAAAGTTAGATCTTTCAGTCCGATTTTCATTTGTTGCATACTCTGCTGAATCAAACCACACCAAACAGATGACATCAGTGTTTTCAATAGAAATTCTTCTTCACTGAAAGTTTTTTCCTCAGTGGGCAGCTGATCCAATGCTTGTAAGATTTTATTAACCTCAGATTAATGCAAGCCCTTCCAACTATTGTTATCACAAATGTCTTTATAAATTATTTCTAAAGATTAGGAGATCAGGAATACGCAGGTTTTCTGGTCAGTTAAATCACCAAGTTCCTCCCCAGCAGAAGATGGTCACATACACCCAGTCCCCTTCCTGCCTCAGGAGCTGACTAAAATAAAGACAAGAAACACATCTGAAAAAGGCACTCCCATTCAGCAAACAACCCCAGCTAGGAGTAAGCTGCTGCCACAGGGGCAATCCACACCATCATGGTTGTCACCTTTACAAGGAGCACCTCAGACACCGCAGCAGTGGCTCTTACTGTTGATGAGCAAGTGCTCTGCTGGCTGTAGCCCACTTCTAGATATTATCTTACAGGCCTTCAAGACCTTCCTTTCATCTGGCTGAATGGGTAGTGAAAGGGTACCCCCTGCACATGATGGGGTAAGTGCAATTAATCAGGGCCCTCACTGAGTAAATTACTAGGGTCTTAGTTTCATCATGTATATACATCTGTATAAAACTCAGACTTCTGATGAAAACCTGTCTCATTCAAAAAAAAGCTTTTTAAGCTATTTCTGCTGACACTATTGTTATTTAAGAGTACCCGAAATGGTGGCTTGATACAAGTGAGAGATGAAGTATAGCTTCTCCTTACTAGCAGATGCAAACTTTTAGAAGACAGCTAATGTAATTTCTGATACTTACTTTTCACCAGCTTGGACACAAAGACCCCTGTGATCTCACAGCCAAGTCCCTTCTCTTCCCTTTGGAAGCATGCTTCAAAGACAAAGTTTTATGCTTACATCAGGATTACACATAACTGGATCCCTTTCAACTTGCAGATGTTATGCAATGAAAATTGGTTTTCAGCTTGCCTTTACTAACCTGACTGTAGGCTTAAGACAAGATAAAAAAAGTCTGTTTCCAAGTTCTGGTTTAAATACTGTTAGCTTACTAAGCATCCAGAATCTGGAGACATCAGGTCTGAACCTTATCTTAAATCTGACTTTCAACCTTTCCACAGGAAAATAACATATCTGGCCATACTCAGGGAAGCAGAATTTTCTCAAGAATTAATGAAGACTACCTTGAGTATGTAAAAAGTGAAAAGTTTGAATCTGAGTGCCTTTTAAAATATAGCCATTACAGCCACACACTGCTTCACCCATCTCTTTTGTGAGACTTCCCAAAACACAGGCTCCTTTAGGTTCTGAGAATTTTAGCACTCAAACTTAATTGCTCATCTTGGTCTATCTCCTAGTAATTGAGCTTATTTGAAATTATGTGAGAAAAGAGTTCCCAGAGATATAGTAGCAATAAATAGGTATTCTTTATTTCCCACAGTCTACAGGAGCAATAAGGAAGACACATATGCAGAGAATTAGCTGGAGAGGGTAGGTAGCTATTGCCTTATCTCAGCACGTATGTTGCAATTCATGGAGATTGCTTGTTCAGAAAGGTTAAAAGTTCAGTTTCAGTTGTACGTGTCAGCCTTCTCTTGGTCTTTTGGTAACTAGCCATGCAACCTCAAACAAGTATTCTCATCTACAAAATGAATAATAGCATTTACTGTACTGACCACAAAGGATATTGTGAGACTTAAATTGTCACTGCAAATTCCAAAGACCTTTACTTCTCAGACAATAAATGCACATTTTTTTTTTTTTAGCAACTCCTAAAGGTCCTGCTGCACAGCACATCCTAGCTACCCCACATTCACAGTATGTTCTCCGTTTGCTTCAGTCAGCAAGGGACTAAACTGAGCTCTCGTGCTGCACTGGCTTTAGGCTTCAGATCAGCCTGAGGAAGGAGAAAGACCTTTAACAATCTACAGCAATGGATTTCCAATTTTTTTATTTGCAGACATCATTATTTTCCTTATGAAGTCCACATTCCTAAACTACAAAAACATTCTCACAAAGTAATGTACCTAAATACTTTTGTCCTAAACTAAAATAAATATGAAATTGTTGGCTGTAGCCTTGATAAATCTTACATGGTAAGATTTTCTCCTGCTGCCTAAAAAAACTTGAATCAATGAGCAGTGTCTGAAAACATCCTTGATCTGGATTTCACATGGACAAGCACAGCATTCATATAAGATCCATCTTTCCTGGTTATTTTTAAAAATACTGATTTTAAAAGTTACAGAAACAAGAATCTTTTCTTTCCAGCACTAGAGAATAAAGACAGTATTCTTTATTAAGACTCTGAAAGCTAAACCTCACATACTCTATAATCTCATAGAAGGTGAGCAGCCACAAGTCATGGAAGTGTTCCAAAGTATAAAGTATTTTACTGTATTTACTATGAGCACTAAAATATCTTAAGCATTCAGTTCAACAAACTTTCAGGAGCCTAGATTTAGTTAATTTTCTCTTCTGATATAAAATAATCTTCTGTATTTTTAAATGTATCTAATTTTGAGGCCTCATGGTAGAAGTTTGTCTTCCTGGAATAACTTACCAATTTCAATCTCTAGGCAGATTGGGTTTTTAACAATCTAAAACCAGAAAGAGATGTTTAAAAGTTAAAGCCACTTCTTGACAACGCTAACTTTTAGATCTGAATTTACCTGAAACAGTCAGCTAGTTATCTAACCACATCCAACAGACCATGGAGCTTTTGGCCAGTGTTTCATTCTTCACGCATTTATTTTTAGACATTTATATAGATAGAAAGTGCTCAGCTAGGGCCATAATATGGTATTTAGCTTTAGCTCAGTCAGTGCTTTCACAATTTAACTGTACTACACCTTCACTATATTTAGGCTTGTTTTGCTAACCTTCTTTTGAATTGGCAGGCTGACAAAAAATGTTTCCATTAAAATGAAAACAGACTTCAAGTGTTCATTCCCCTCAAAAAAAAAAAAAAAGAACTTCATTCATCAGTAATTCCTGTGCCAAGGCTAGTTTATTTTCAGAGGTTTGTACTAGCAGTGGCTAGTGGCTTTTTAAAATCTCTTAAGAGTTTGAGAGAGATGCTGTGGAAGAGAGCTTTCTGCTATCTGATATTAATGGTTGTTGGTGCCAATACACGCTGGGTCACAGTGCAACAACTAGCAGCTGGGGGTGAGAAAATGTTATCACAAATAATCACAATGACCACCCTAGAGATCCTGAGGGAGGTCAGGAAGGCAAAGTGGGTCTGTGCTATGCACATGGCAGTCATAGCAAGGTCTCTCCTCATCTGCATGTTTTGGGGACTTGGTGTGGTCTTCTAGTTACAGAGTAGCAGGATTCACTGCTTTGATTCCTGATAACTTCTGGCTTCTAGAGTGACCTTGAGCAAGTCACATGAGATTTGTACAGCACATTAAAAATGACCCATTTAGCTTCTGTACTGAAGTGTGCGGCAGATGATTATGCATGGCTCGTGTATCTCTGAGTGAGGGCACCTTGGCACCTGTTTGGAGGGGGATTGTGATTGATTGCCTTCCTGCTCCAGCCCCAAAGGGCATGTAGAGCAAGAGAAGGAAAACCAAACAAAAAATTCATTTATTTCATAAAATACATAAAACCAAATTTTCCTTTCTCACGCGTAGCCACCTCTGTATTCTACTGGCAGCCTGCTCTGTTTGGAGGCAAAGGAAAACACATTCTGCATCCTGGTGTCTTTTCTGTGGATCTTAGCCAGGACAATGAAAGCAAAAGCCAAGAATCTTAAATCTGTGAAGAACTAGCAGTTTTCCTCTAGTTCCTCTATGTCCTGAACTTACAAGTGTTTCAAACGTATATCTTTGCTGAAGTACAAGTAATTACCAGGCCCATACTGTAACTGCTGATTTCCATTCTCTTGCATGAAAACACATTAAAATCTGAACAAATTAAATAGGTTTCAAAAAATCTAATTTGAAGCTAATTTGTTACAAAACTTCAATTTTGGTAGAAAATAACAGTGAAATGTTTAAGAGATTAAGTCTCACTAATCTTAAAATATTAAAATAAAAAATAAAGGTTTCATTAAAGACAGACTTCAAGCCAATTATCACAAGCTGGGGCGCCTCCATTCTTTGTTGGCAGGCCCTGATGCACCCTAAACCTGTCCACCTTTGCCCACATCTACACCAGAACACACTCCCACAGTGTAATTGCACTTCAATAAAAAATTTACCATTCTTAGTTGACAGTCAGCTAAATTTATTTTGTGGCTCCTATCATGTCAACATAATGTAACTTAATGTATGTCAGTCAGGATGTTGTCTTCTTTTCCTCTAAACCACAACATCAAGTACAACAGAGGCATGGTTATGAATCAGAGGGGCTTAGAGCAGAAAAAGGCCTTCACTTAAATCTGTTTACTCATGTGAAACATACTAGATTCTCTTTACCCCCACAATTCACTCAAAAGGGCTAAAAGCAAGAAAAGAAGGCTTGTAAAGATATTCCTGCCTCAGTTCCTCTCTTCTCTTTGGCTTAGCTGCTTCTGTTTATTAGACAGAGCCTGGGCAAATAACCACATCAAAGCCACTGTAGTAGTTTCACAATGGGTAGGTAGAAGAAAGGCTGATGAGGCTTGTAGAGACAGGAGGGTTGAGAAGAGAGGAGCTGTGATGCAGGAGTGCCCAAAGGAGCCTGTACATCTAATATTCACTCATGACTGAACCTAAGGTACCAGTTTGAGGGAAATAGAAAAGCAAGTAGCAAAGATAGAGACAGATGGAACATGCATGAGTGTTGGCAAAGCTTTTAAACTTATCATGCTACTACCAAAATAACTGGCATGCACTCAGCTGAGACTCCATTCTCTTCATGGTCATTAATAAACAGATGTTTTGGTAAGGCAAGAGTTCATTTTAGCTGAAACTGTTCTTTGTTAAAGTCTAGTCTCTTAAAGGTAAGAGATGAAAAGGAAAAATGCCAATACAAAATATAATACTTGGAAAAAAATTTTAGTATGAACTGCATACAACAGAAATGCTTCCAATACCTTCAGTTCTCAGTAAAAGTGTAAAGCAAAGGCACATTACCTTGGTGTTTGTAATTCAAACACCAAGTTTTTGAAAATAAAATGGAGAGTCCTGAAAGCAAGGCTGTGGAACCTTTCAGTAAAGGGTACTAAATCGAGAAAACAAAGTCTAAATGGTAGGGAATATAACAAAGTAAAACTCAATAATAGTGACTAGGATACAGCATTTTGTCAGGTCACCGACATTAAGGTTTTTTAGGACATATATATTAAGAAGAATGCTTGGCTTGAACCAGGTTAATACAGGCTTCTGGAGACATTTTTCTCCTTAAATTATTCATGTTTTTTCCTGTCTTGACTGTTGAGTTTGATACAGGCAGGGAAAAGAAAAAAATTATTTCACATATTCATCAAATCTGCCTTTTACATTTGTTGAAACTGTAATACAGTGAACCATTGAAAGTGGTGGAGTTTTGATGATTCAAAACAAACTCTGAATTCATTCAGCCAGAATGCTGCTGAAGCCACCATGAGACTGTCCTTGGTATAATTACAATAGTGTCTTTGTAACCAGTCTTGGAGTCTCCCACTTGATTCAACTGGAACAAATCATCAGACTAAAAATAAGACAGATGTACCACAGGTCATACACTTAACTAAATTCATTTTCTCCTCTCACACCTGTTTTGCCAGTATATTCTTGGAATAGCTGTTGCTCCACCATAGTGCATTAAAGGGTGAGTACCAGAAGGATAGTAATTTTAAGTAACAGCAGCTCAAGCAGCAAAACATCTGGAATTCCTACAGCATCAAAGAAAACCAGCCTAACTGAATCCTTGTGCATGCACATATGTCCTGTCCACCTGAAGTTTTAATGATGGTCTCTGTTGCAGCCACTTTTCTGCATACAAGTAGGGGCAAGAGGAAGCTTTTCAGTCCATAGAGTATGAAGAACTTACAAACCATGAAAACTCTGACTGAAGTGGCAGGGGGGGGGGGGGGGGGGTTAATTTTTTTT
>NW_010405247.1:0-12884 GCF_000710305.1 Buceros rhinoceros silvestris | reverse complement strand
CAAGAGTGGGGGGGGGGGGGGGGGAAGACTTAATATTTAGTTTTCTCTGTCTGATGACTTTGGGAATATAACAATTTCCAGAATGCTGGAGCTTATACTACTGGAGCTGTAAAAATAATTGGTTTACAGATTTACAGAAAAATTAGATGCTTGCTTAATAAGATACACTGTGCATAGATATAACTACATTAAGCTGTTAATAAGTCCATAAAGTTAATAAAGAACAAAAGCAGTTTGGCTTTTCAAGCTCTGCTAATTGTTTGGCAACTTCCTGCTACTGCACAGTTTAACTCTCAGCTGGAGGAAACTGGGGAAGAGGTTAGTTGTAGAAGAAACATATGTACTTCCTCCATGTTTTTAATTCATAACTTTGTTTTAGTGCCAGGGAAAGTAACTAGAAAGAGAAACTTACAGCAATGAACTCCAACATGCAAGAATCTGCTCTTCCATTCCTGATATACCCACACACTAACTATATTAAAGTGAGCAATATATTGATTGTGAACTAGTTTCTTAAAGGAAGAGAAGCAAAGCCACCTAGAAGAGATACTACAGGCAGGAAGGCAGAGAGATTACAGAAGCAATCAAAATTACAACTGTGATTAATGTTGCAGTGTGATACTGAATCATACTCCTCAGTCATAATCATAAAGCAAGTAACTCTTTTAGTCTTTTACTCCTAAAAAGCAGAAGTTGATTAAATAGTGTTTACAAAAAGGAAATTAACAGCAAGTTCAGAGTTTATGAAAAGCCGCTGTCATAAAAAGCCAGCCTTTTTGCTCGATGTGTTTTTTTCTAGCATCTTTGTGCAAGACAGCAATTTTTTCCTTTTGACACATCTATGTCAGGAGTTCAAGTAGGAGTATAGTGACAGATACATGATCACAACAGCTTTATTCAGTCTCATGCTTTTGAGTTCTAACATAATAATTTCCACTTGTGATTCAAGGAGCCTTTGAGAATTATGTACATTGATTGCTGGATGGCAAAACAAGTTGTTTTTAAGCACACCATAGGCTCTTCAATTTCAAACCAGCAACCTCTCGGCTGTTTATAAACCAGTTTATAAGCACCACTATAGGAATAGGAAGAATGGACAACTGAGTGCAGTTTACCTTCAGTCTTCACTTAAATTGAGCTATAGTTATCTCACCATCTGCACCTTCCTTTGGGAAGAAGGGCAATGTTTCATTAGCAGAACTTTGATTGTACTGACAAAACTTTCCAGCCTCAGTCAGGCCCAAGCTCAGAACTGCTTGGTACTTATCACACATCCCTCCCCTCCCTCCAAGAGGCTGAGTAGTACCAGCCCTCTCCTTGCCCTCTGCAGTCACTTGGCTCATAGCACTGCTCCTGCCTCCTGTCAAGAGGGAAGTCAGCCAGAGAAAATAGAGTCTTACATTTTATAAAGCTCTATCTCAACAAATGTGGTAGAAAATGTTTTTGCTTGTCACTAAGGGTACAACTTTAGACGGCCTTCACACAGCAGAGCTTCCCAAACTGAGCTGAGAAGCTTTCAATAAAATCAGCTGATCATCTTGTTTTATTGTATTGCTACTTCCATTACTTCCGCTCCATGTTGTGATAACTACCCAAATTATCAACATTCTCAACAAGTCTCAATATTCACGTTTATGTACATCATCAGTATACACTGAGATGTACTTAGCATGAACTTCACAATACTGTTAAGTTTCCTTCCTACTTTAAACCAATCACAAAATGGACAAAAAAAGATTAAAGTCTTTAGCACATCTTGTCATAAATATATATATAAGCTATATTAACATATGCATCCGGATAATACTAAAATAGCCTAGGAAACAGTGTGCACTATTCAGGGAATAATATACAATGATTAATCTTTTTCCTTCCCTTCCATGGTCATTTTCCATGCTTTCTTACGCTCCTTGCTGTTTTGAGAATTTGTTTTGGTCGTGGGGGAAGAAAGAGGGATGTGGCAAAAGGAAGGTGACTGGATGATGGGTTGATGCAGGTAGAGCTGTATCTGGAGGTAAAGGGGATAGCACAGGGCAAGGGCAGACAGCAAGGCCACCAAGAACTGTCAAACCCATCCTGGTGCCTCTCAGGTGGGACGCCAGGAATTGCTCAGCACCCTCCAGCCAAAAGGATGGGATGGGAAGTGTAGCAGAAGACCATGACTTCTGGGAGGGTTTGAGCAGAGCTATGCCAGGACAGGACATGCTAAGCAGCACCCAATAAAGTGTACTTTAATCCTGGCCTATACAAAGCCTTCTCAGCAACTGCCCTGCACTTGTCTTGCCTGCCCTGTCCCAAAGGATTCCTAAAGGGAGATTCCCAGGTTCATCAGAGGTGGCATGGAAATTCCTTGTAGAGGAATTAAAGAAAGATCAGAGTCTGTCCCCTGGACACCCTCCTTCCTGGATCGCTCCTTGCACTGGAACATCACTGAGGTGATCACAACACTTATGTCATGGTCTTACAGAAGATTGAATAAAAAACTTTACCAACAGCTAAAGACTCCCCTCATATCAAACTGTTTTCTCTACCTCCTGCAGCTATTTTCTGCTCCAGCCTAGAGAGTTTAAAGGCAGCAAGAGAAGACCTGGACAAGATATTTTAAGTGCTATAAATGTGACTTAGTAACATATCTAGATATGAGATAACCATCAGGACCTGAACTGTAAATATGTGAAGCTGGCTGGAAATGCACACAAACATTTTCTACTTAAGGCACTATCATCAGGAGGGAAACCTTAGTGACCAATAATGATTTTATTCCTGATCTATATCACCTTTCTTAATTTTATCTGCTCAAACTGTAGGTTTAAAATACTGCAGAAATTAAGCTCAATGGGAAAATTGAAATGATGTTTCATTTTAGTTTTCATTTTCATAAGTGAGTTGATAAATGTAACAGGAAATGGACTGCACAAGCATTTTTACACTGCCATTGAGACCATCCTGGTTAGCTAAGAGACTGGGGAAAGCAAGCCTTGGAAATTCATCTTATTTGACATGCTACAATAATTTGATAATAAAGCACTGACCATAAGCTCATTATTTAATGCAATTACTACCCATTATTCTCAGACAATGGTTCAGGAGTGCTTTGCAATAAATCCCAAGACTCAAGAGCAACCCTATTTAAGATTCATTTTAGTTCAATTAAGAAATCTACTTGAGCCAAAATTCTTCCGTTTTTTTAAAGGACACCTAAATTCAATTAAGACTTCTGTAAAGACTCACCCATTTACAATGAACCTCTAGTCATGGAAAAATTCTGACATACAGTTATTTCAGCTTAAAAAGTAGTTCTTATAAAACTCGCTTAAGACTTCCACTGTGAAAGTGTATTTTCTACCACATCTATTTCTGTATAGGCACTTCACTAGACTTAGATATCTTCATCTTGAAGTATGCACAAGAAAGGCCTGGTTTACATAATAACCTAAAATGAAATTACTACAAATTTCTAGATGTTGAAACACTGTTTTCCTTAATTTGTTAATACATTCAAGAAAACCCAACCTTCTTATATCACTGACATGGCAAGATCAAGAGCAGCTCTTAGTCATGTGATTCGACTGACATTTCCCATAGCATGGTGAAGAAGAGATCTAGGTGTTGTTCACATCTATTCTTTCTTCCCACAAAGCACAGGGTTCTGTTGCTGCTTAACCTCTGTCTTGTCAAACAGGAAATCAGAAACCAGAGTGATGTTATGCTAAAAGAAGAAAAAGGCTCCCAATGTATGTTCAGTATTAGAAATCAAGACTCTAAAGCCATATTATGTTTAAATTGGCTAGTGGCAGTGCTCTCCTCTCTACAAATCTCATTGAAAAGGATGAACCCCAAGCTATACACGTATCACTGCTATATGCCCACAGTGTGTTTCACCAGCATCATTGCCATGCCTGCAGTGTGACCCAAGGAATTACTTTAGGTGAACTGGGTTAACCGTGGCACAATAAGGGTCAGGACAAATTCATGGAGTACACCCAGTTCCACAGGCTGTCCATGGGAGGTTAATGCCAAACCAGAAAACTCAAGCCCTGTGTAGGCCTGACTGCAAAAGCAACATTTTCTATCAATGTTTAGTTCCAGCTTTCCCATCGCCCATGGGTTAAGTCTGAAAGGGAACAGATCGAGTCTTCTATGCATACTTAATACAAAGTGACATCGAGAGTGAGCTGTTTGGATACTGCTCACTTGGCTGTTTCAGCTGATTAGACCACAACGCCGTAGAAGGAATCAGGTAATGTTAGTGAAATAGTGAAACACTGGGTGTTGTTCTGCTGAAGGCTTCTAAGGCATGATAAAACTCTAACAGATATAATCAACACAGCTACTTGATACCAGTATCTTAAATTATCACAGCAGCGGATGCTTTTCAGAAGAAACAGCCAAACCTGTAACATGAGTTTAGAAGAGCTCATTTTCAGGGAACTCTTCCCTGAAATCTTGAAGTAACTGACCACTTCCTTGTGAAGAACTACAATTAGGACCAACTGCAGATGCTGCCTTGCAGATAAGCTATCTTTTCATATGCTTCTAATTTTATACATGTCAGTGTATCAGGCATGGGAATAATTTCAGACTGATAACTAGCATCTAACTAGCATGAACTACATCCCAACTGCTACCCTTAGAATTCATTTTAATACTTTTTGATACTAGGGTGAAGCAAGCAAAATCAGCTTCTCTTCTCTGTCCATAGGCTTCTGTGCTAAATATCCCTACTTGCTTCCAGCAGAAAGCCTTGAAGTATGGGATTGCTTCTCAAGTGATCTGAAATACTCAAGTAGTTTCATAAGACATTGTAAGACAAGCTTATTATGACAACTCCTTTTGCAGCTATTTCTTTAGGATAAATTGACATGATCAAATTTTCATGAATACGTAGAAATGCTTTTAAGAGAAAGGTCCAATGCGTGTTCTGCTCTGAACCCCAGCACTGATCCCATTCAGCTGGTAGACAGTGTCAGACAGGACTTACTGTGAAAGGCTTAAGGTTCAAACACCAGTGGTAAATGCCTTGAGTGGGAAAGAGAACCGTTTCCTGAAGGATAATCTGTGCATACTTCAGAAAACATTAGGGCAGTTTTAAACCTTCAAAGCATTGTGACACTAAAACCGATTTTCTAAAGCAGATTCTTTCTGTCAGTTTGGGTGAGTGACAAAACTAGTTGTGCATTTTAGGGGATGATTCAGGCTTTAGAAGGGATGCTGCATCTCTTTTCAGTGTGTTTTGCTCTAGGAAAGACTTACAGTTCCGAGGTCAATAATGAAACAATCTCCTTTGTTGAAGCTGCTCCAAGCCAGGGGAACTTCTGTGGCTCTTACAACTCTCCGGCCCTTGATATGCAGAAGCCTCTGGGCACTCAGATCATTGGTGACAACATGATTAAATCCAGAGGCAACACCACCTGCCTGAATAAAATAAAACAAAGCAGTAAGCTTTATTTCAGCTTGATTTCTGCACACTTACCTTTTGCTACAGATGAGGGGCTAGAAGGGAAAAAAGTTTATGCAGTGAGAGGTGACTTAAAATAATATTTGCAGTTAAGGTAGCAACCTAGCAAGGAGACCAAATTGGGGGAACTAATATCAAACTGCTGAGTTACAATCTAATCTCTAAAGTGTAAGTTCAAGCATAACTCATTCTTGTAAACTAGCTTGGCTGTCTGCAGCAGTAGTCTCCACTTCTCCAGGAGACCCAAACCTTGGGCTGGACTAGAAACTAGCTCTTCAATATACAAATTACAAAATTTAAGTGTGGGCAGGTCACTGCCAGGCTTTCTTACACAAGCAGAGTTAAAAGCTTCAGATTGGTTGTGCTGTGACAAGTTACTAACCTCCTTAAAATGGGAAAAAAGGTTGACTGAGCAACGTCTCCTAGAACTTCTACTACAGGGAGATGCATTATTCTTAAAAAAACCCCACAGATGTTGCAAAAAAAATTCCTTCCAAAGGCTCAGCTTCTGGAAGTAACCCAACAAGGAGGTTAACACTTAAAAACACAAAAAACAGCTTCTAAAAACAAAAATACGTTATGAAAAGTATTTGGGAGTGTTTTTATCTACCTCAAATTAAAAAAAAAAAACAACCTGCAGTAAGACTGCAAAGCACTGTTTTTAGACTAAAGTGAGGTTTTGGTCTTTCCCACTGCTTAAGCACATTGGGTTCTGCATTTGAACAAAACGATTCAGTCTACAGCATACGAACAGTTTCTGTGAGATTTACTACCTCCCAAACACAGAGAGTCCCCACTGAGACTCACAAGTATGAAATCTCAGGACAGCTTTATTTTAGGGGGAAAAAAAGAATCATTGGGAAAGGTTTGTACCAGTAAATAAGCTGCTGCTTTCTGTGCAAGTACTGGGACTTCTTTAGTTTCAGATGAGTAGTTTAGAAATAAAACCACAAAGCATTAAGAAACAATCTTTAAACTTTCCATTTACAAAGCAAAATATTTGGGTGACAATGTTACATATATTTTTAGAATGCATTTTGAAAGCTGGCTCTTTACCTTGTATTTAATTCCTCCTTTGAAGTAGCCCACAAACTCAGTAGACTCATATCCCTGAATTTCTCTACTCTGCACGGGCTTTCCTCCTAAATAGTCATCCATTTGAACAGCAAAGATAGCTGCAGCTGTGCTTTCATCCTGGGTACATTCTTTCCCTGAAATAAGATGGAATATTATGTCTATAAAGCACTGATAGAAGTTTGAATTCAGTTCAAGAAATTGTTCCTGTGACAATCAGGCACTGTTTTCAGCAGGTTGTACAGCCCCTGTACATGTTGCAATAAAGCACTATATCGTAATCTTGCTTACCACTGACCGGCTGACCATCCAGACCATTTCTCAACTACTTGTAGAACTGCCTTCATAAGCAAAAAAAAAAGGCAAAAAATAGCCAAGTTTGTCTTCTCTCAGCCTCTTTGAACAAAGCAATATTTTAATTGAGTTTAATATGGCAAGTGTCTGCAGTAATGTTTTTGGGGCTTTGAAGTGGAAAGACAAAGAAAGGTCGTGTCAAAGGAATCATTAGATGGTAAACCATGTATCTGTGCTAAGAACTACTTGCCAAGCCATAAAGTCAAAATAATTCAAAGGCAATCCTCTCGAAACTATAATGCAAGCAAGGGTATTTTCCTTAGATATCTTTTATTAGATTGCCTGGTACAGCTGGAAGAAAGAAAAGCAGCTTTGGAGCTCGGATACTTGCTTCATGAGGTCACAGTTTGTTCTGTACCTTTCAGCGATTAGCCGCTTCCCGGGACTGTGGCAAAATGGTCTCCGTTCCTAGTGTCTTGATGGCCTAATCACGCTGCAGAGCAGGCTGTATGCGAAAACAAAACTTTTCACATGGGCCCATACATTTTTGATGCACATTCATAGCAGTTTTGATTGTTTCAGGAAGAGTACAAGTAGGATCAAGTCTCGAAAAACAGGATTCAACAGCTTTTGAAGAGTAAAGAAAAGTGAGGTTTGCCATTTAGCTGGAGTTATTGGGGGGTTGTTTGGTTTGGGTTTTTGTTTTGGTTTTTTTTTTTTTTCCATAAATAAGAGGAAGATGCTGGTAATACAAGCATCGTTTTCAAGAGCAGCTTCTCACTCACATTAACTGTTTCCTTGCTTCTAGGTGACCGAGTGGAAAAACAGCATAAAGGCCCAGGTAGTGTGGACAGAGATACCTCTGTCAGGCTGTGGGAGAAGGACAAGTGTGTAGTGAGGCACTGGTGTTGCCTCACAGTGTAGTGAGTCACTGGTGTCACCAGAAGTCTGTCAGTAAGGTATTAGGAAAAAATAAAGCGTGTGAGAAGGAAGACAGGGATGCCTAAAGGGCTCACTGACCTAGCTCCACTCTCAGGAAGAATGAGTGCCCTATTCGCGGCCCAGCTGTGCGAATGCTGCAGGACAACTCCCCTCTGCCCACCACCAACGGTGCTTCTCCCAAGGAGTAGTGTCACCACTGCCACTACCACAGCTTTTGTGGTGACACAGGTACAATGGAAACCTGCAGAAAGCAGCAAGGATGAAATAGAGAAGGTCTCCAAAGAACAACTGAGGCACAGGGAAGAAAAGAGCATGAGGCCTGCCCAAAAAAGGTAAAAAATAATACTGAAAGCAGGATGCAACACGAGAACCTCTGATAAAGAAATCCTCACCACTCAGTAAAAAACTTGCTATGTGGCAATAGGCTTTCTCAGACCTGTGAGCCACCTTAAAGCTGGTGGTAAAGTTGTCACTTTTTTATTTTTAAATATTCATGGGGGTTATTCATGTCCATTAGATCCTTCAGATTTATTACTTGCAATTACACAACAGGGTTCAGGGTCAAAGAAAACTGGTTTTGGAACAGTGTTAGAGATAAGAACCACTACCAGACTTAGTCTTACAGCTGCTATGTAATAAAATACTCAGGGAAACCCTGTTTGAAAAAAAAACAGCAAGTGAGCATTAATCCAAGTATAGGTTATTCAAGGTTGTATGAAAAACAGATTTATCTTATAGTCTGAAGCAGAAACAGTTATAAATAAGCCAGAGTATATAGGAAGAACAAAATTTTTAGCAGACTAGATTCTGGTTCTCATAGATAGGTCTTATCCCTTAATCTCTGGGGATGAGGGTTAAAAAAAAGTTAAAAAACACCATGCATGATTTTATTGAAGATACTAAGTGGGATCTTACTCCCACAAGTATCCTCCTACTGGCACAGTACATGCTATTTGCACTAGTGATAGTTTCAAGTCAAGACAGCTCCCTTAGGGTTAGTAGTTTAGCCACTAAGACGTGCCTCAAGCGCCAGTGCAGACAATCGAACCAGGGTCTCTGATGGATACAGTTACCACAAAACATAGATCCACACTGACTGCTTAGCCAGGCCAGCATCATTGCAGCAACTGAGAGTTTGTCCAGAAGTTACCCGGACTGGACAGCACTGCACCACATGTGAGCTATTTGGTAAACAGTCGCTTTTGCTTAATAGAGGCCAACAGAACTATTTGTGATAGAACACTTTAACCTGAGGATGCCAGTCACAACGCTGTAGCACATCAAGGTCACAGACCATTATTCCATGGTCTAGATCTCCTTCTAACCCCTGGGTATGCCTAAACAAGGTATTAGGAGGAAATTTGCCACTATATAATACGAAAATTCAATGCTCTGCTTTTGTTCTGATTTTGGGGTCTTTTTTGGTGAAGTCAGAATCCACTCAGACTCAAAGCCACTGTATAAGGCCCGCACAATAACACATGCCACAGATGACAGGCAGGAGTAGGACCACGTCACCAAATGGCAATGCCCTTGTAAGTATCTAAGCCCAAAGTCTGTAGGCTTTCCACGATCTAATTTCACAAGAGTTCTTTCCATCAGTATGTACATCTACAGCAGATATCAAATAATGATAAGCAATAGGTTCTGTTTACTGATGGGTCTTGTTGTCTTGTGGGAAATCATCGGAAGTGGAAGACTGTTGTGTGGAGTCCCACACGATGAGTTGCAGAAGCAGCTGAGGGAGAAGGTGAATCAAGTTAGTTTGGAGAGGTGAAAGTCATCCAGCTGGCTCTAGATATTGCTGAATGAGAAATGCAGTCAGTGCTCTGCCTCTGTACTGACTCATGGATGGCAGCAAATGCCCTGTGTGGGTGGTTAAAACGAAATAACTGACAACGCAGAGGAAACCTGTGTTGTGGCAAGATATTGCTGCCTCACTAGAGAAACTAGTTGTGAGAGTACGCCATGTAGGTGCCCACGCACCTAAAAGTTGAGCCACTGAGCAACATCAAAACATCCAGCAAGTGGATCAAGCTGCTGAAGTGTTCCAAACAGACCTAGTCTAAGAACACAAAGGTGAACTATTTTTAGCTCAGTGGGCTCATGACACTTCAGGACATCAGGGAAGAGACGCAACTTACAGATGGGTTCGTGGTCGAGGGGTGGATTTAACTATGGACGCTGTTGGGCAGGTTATCCACAACTGTGAAACATGCACTGCAGTCAGGCAATGGTTAAAACCTTTGTGGTATGAGGGATGATGCTCAATATATAAATATGGGGAGGCCTGGCAGATTGATTATATTACATTGCCTATGTGCTTATATTACACAGAGCTATGTGCTTACAATGGTGGAAGCAACCACCAGATGGCTGGAAGGATACTCCGTGCCTCATGCCATTGCCCAGAACACCATCCTGGGCTTTAAGAAGCAAATCTTGTGGTGACGTGGAACTCCAGAAAGAATTGAGTCTGACAACAGGACTCATTTCAAAACCAATCTTATAGGCACCTGGGCCAAAGATCACGGTGAAGAGCGGGTGGATCCCAAATCACACACCAGCCTCTGGAAAAATTGAACAATAAAATGGTCTGTTAAAAAGTACTCTGAAAGCAATGGGTGGTGGAACTTCAGAAAATTGCGACAAGCATTTAATACCAGAGGATCCATCAATCGAGTTGGCCCTGCTCAGTCAGAACCTTTACATACAGTTCAAGGGGTTAAAGTTCCTGTGGTGCGTGAAAGGAATGTGTTGGGGGAAACTGCGTGGGTATTTCCTGCTTCACGCAAAACCAAATCCATTTGTGAGATTACTTTCACTCAAGGACCTGGAAGTCCTTGGTGGGTGATGAAAGATGATGAAGTACAATGTGTACCTCAAGGGAATTTAGCTGTATGACGTAAATTGCTACACAATACTAACAGCATTCAGTAAGTATCTTTCAGGATAACATCATGGTGATGACAGCAGCTAGCTTCAATGAGTGATGTCCAGTAACCTCCTGAGGTGAACCTGCAACCCACGGGCACAAAACACATTGCATTTTAGAACATCTTTCCTGCCCTGAGAAGATTGCTATGATAGATGGAAATTCACACTCATGAACTTCTCTGTATGATTAATTATTAATTTAAAGAACTTCATCTTAAACTAGTGATGGTACGAGGTAAATGACATTGAATAAGGGGTGGAATGTCCTGGTTTGAGTTAGAACAGCACTAATTCTGTTCAGTGATTTTACTTTCCAGCTCAGTCTCTTCTAGTAACCACACTTTCTGAAGTTAATGATACTATTTTTACAGATGATGTCTGCTTTGAGAAGTGGTAACACTTGATGTTTACAGTTACTACCAGGTATTGGCATGCAGAAAGGTTCTGTGAAGATCTAGATCACTGCTAATTCTTGTGTACCACACTGAGGGAGCAGTAAGAGGCCATCCCTGCAGGGATGAGCAGACAGGATAGGTAACACTAAACTGACCAACAAGGTGTTCCATCCCATAGATGTCATATTCGGTATAAAGCTGAGGGATCACAAGGGTCAAGCTCTCTTCTTCAATGGCCAGTGTCCAAGGAGGACTCTGGCTGTTTTGCCTTCAATTGCAATCCCTGCGTTCCTGAATCCAGTTCCCATCTGCAACAAAGTCCAGTCTGGGACTTCCTCGGAGCCTTCCCCACAGTATCAGTGGTGACAGCGATGTGATTGCCATCACTGGGGTTAGGTTCAACATTGGTTTTGTATATATTTCATGTTATTTTTGTTTCATTAAAACAGTTGTAGATTTCCTTTCCCTTGAGTCTCTCTCCCACATTCCCTTCCTCTTCCCCTTTGGAAAGGGAGAGATGTTAATGAAGAGCATCTGTCATTCTTCTAGTGGCTGGCCCAGCCCTAACCCATGACATTAGTGCAAATGTCAATCACAGTTTTGACTTCACTTTCATGGGCAAAAAGTCCTTGCACCTTTCCCTGAGAAATGTCTACCACACCTTAACTTCTACATAAATAGTTCTAACTTCATTAACAAATAGCCACATCCAGCTATTAACTAGGAGTGTCATTGACTTCAGATCATCTGCCAGATACTCATTTATGCTTCCATCTATGATTGTATTCTTGTCAGACAGACACTATACCACATGGAAACACATGCAAAACTAATCAAGCTTCAAACATTTACGCAGAAACAATCTGCTCTTCCTTTTTAATGCATCCAATAGTACAAGGAGAACCACAACAACTCAAATGTGTTAATGCTAATACACATCGACCTGTCTTTATATGCAACCAAGACAATTGCCTACAAACACAAACCTTCTGATGGTGAAACAAGAACAAAGTGGCTGCTACACAGCAACCACTGTGGTCAGATGACTTGGTGACCAGACAAAGAAGTCTCAAGAAACTTCCAAAAGATGAGAAAGTCACCTAAAAGGCATCCTTATGTCAGACTTCTATTTTGCTAGTGCAAAGCGCTAGTCAAGGTTGAAAGCAAGAGACATCAGCCCAAATCCAGCATTCCCAGTTGCTCTAGGAAGGGCTTTACTGGGTTGTCAGACTGATTTTAAAAAGAGATTTTACAGAAGACCCAGTGACTTTGCCTCCTATCTCAGAATCAGCAGAACGCAAAAGTAGTCTAGCTGAAAAGGCAACATCTGGACACAAAGCAGTGCAACAATGCCAGAGGGAGATGGCTGAGAGGAAATTTTGGTCCTAGTGAAAACAAAGGCAAGAAAACTCTTCATCTGAACAAAGACAGAAATTCATTTGTGAACCATAGCTGGATGCAGCCAAGACCTGACTTTAACACTTGATCGCTTTTGCAAAGCAAGCAAACGTTCACGTTTTGTCATAACCCACATCCACATCCCCAGAGCCCCCCAACTCGGCCACATTAGAAGCAGTGAGGCTTGCCATCACCCCAGTCGTTGACTGCAGCCCTACTTCTGTTAGCAAATGCCTCAGTTTGGAAGCTTCACGCACGCAGCCTTTCTGAAAAGGGAGAGGAAAATATTCAGCTCACGATACCCCAGAGCCAAGGGAAGCTGCAAGAAACTTTTAGCAGTGTCAAAAACAGGCAGCGGAGGCTTGCGCGGTCACCCCATCCCATTC
>NW_010405246.1:141827-142027 GCF_000710305.1 Buceros rhinoceros silvestris | reverse complement strand
GCTTCGCCGCCGGTTCATCTAGTAAATAAAAGAGATTAAAACGACGTTATTTGATCAAATAATGCTGTGGTGGCCCCCGCCTGCGTCCTCTGCGGGATTAAAAGAGAGGATTTGGGACTGTCCCGCAGGCTGAGCTGCTCCGTGCCCGCAGCGGCTGGGGCGGGCCGACCCGACCGCCCGCAGCCCCCCAGTCTCTGCCC
>NW_010405246.1:140206-141805 GCF_000710305.1 Buceros rhinoceros silvestris | reverse complement strand
CCCGACTGCCGGCAGCCCCCAGTTCTCTGCCAGAGTCTTCATGAAAAGGGGTAAAAACGGCAATTCCGGGGGACGGAGCGGCGTGTTCCAGAGCGGAACAGTGGGACAGGCAGGGCGGGGGTGGCCGCGGCGCTTGGGAGAACGGAAAAAAATCATGGGAGGCTCCGCACCCTGCAAAAACTCTGCAACCGCCCCCCAAATCCTCTTCCAGGTGGGAACCCCGCCCGTGTCTGGGCAGCAAAACCCCGAAGGAGACCCTGAGGGCAGGGGATGTCCCGAGCTGAGTCCTCTCCCCTGGTTTCTCACCCTCCTTCCTTTTCTTTTCAAACTATGCCAGATGGATGCAACCCACCCCTGGAAGGGGGAAGGTGCAGGTCAACCCCCAGCCCCATGGCAGGGCGTCACCCAGGCCCGTCCCCTCAGCAGGGCAGGGGTCCTGCTCTTCCAAACCCCCTTCCTCTCTGTTTGGGGCCAGGAGTTGGACAGAAGTTACAGCATCAGCGGAGGGGTGAGTGAAACACCCCTGGGTGCTGGTCCCATCTTGGTCCGCTTCAGATGGGAACTGGGAACATGTTTGAAATCACATCTAAAGCGGGACCGGACGCCACTGTTCCCACGTCATGCGAGTTGTGGTTTTGGTCTATGTTTGACTTTTAGAATTGCAGAAAATCACCTCGTGTTTATAGAAGAGTGCATTTCACTGCTGAGAAAATACAAACAGCCAGAATAAATCACGGGCAGGAACATGCTTTCTTATTGCACCTGCCCATTTGTGGGTGTTTCATCATGAAAAATTTGACATATACCCAGCGCTGCACATAAGGGCCAGCTCTCAACATTTTTATTCACATTTCCTCAAAGACCCAGCACTCCTCTGAGCCGCTCTCTGCCAGAGGCACGGAAAGGTCGAGTAGGGCTCTGCAGGTAGAACAGACTCTTCCCCACTTTGATTTTTAAAACAAGTCTGCAAACTCAAACTGCTGTGGGGCAATGCCCCATCACGGCCCTGGCTCCAGCACCGTGCCCAGTGAGGTTCCCGGGTGCCTCTGCACTGCGTTTCATTTTCTCACTGCCCAGCTTTCTCCTCGCATCTCTGTAGGTGCTGGACTCTTGCGCCAATCTCCCCCGGGGATTTGGGGGTCTCAGCATGGGCCTGCGGTGAGCATGCCGAAACCTGCCGCCCTGAAGTGCCTCCTCTCCCAGCTCCTCGCCTGCCTGTGCTCTGCAGCGCCAGCAGATTGCTCTCCAGGCGTGTTTTCCACGGATACCTCAGCTGAGGCAGCACCAAATAACAAGTAAATAACAGCCCCGACGCCAGGCTGCCGGCACAAAGCAAGCAATTGCCCTTCGTGCAGGTCACTAATCTCTTGACACATGGTCTTTGAGACCTGGACCACGGGGAGGGAGGCTGAAAGGGAAGAAAAGATAGTGGGGACAATGGTAGGGCCGCCAGCCGGCTAATAACCCCTCTCGGGCTTTGTCTGGGTACCCTCAGTGCTAGCTGGGATCAGTTCATCGCAGCAGCAAACCACCGCACTCTGCACTGCGAAGGGGCTGGAGTCTGCCCCCGCCGTGGGGGCCAGGTGAGGAGGCCAGCGT
>NW_010405246.1:139790-140098 GCF_000710305.1 Buceros rhinoceros silvestris | reverse complement strand
CTGGTTTCTGCCCCTGCCGTGGGTGCCAGGTGAGGAGCCCAGCTTGCCGGGCTAAGCGCAAAGCTCAGACGCTGCAGGTATAAATAGTCCCCATTTTGTAGGCAGCAGTAGTTCCCTCCTGTGTTTTCAGCTCCATGCTGAAAACAAACTCTTCACTTGATCCGTTTGTCCTCTCCAGTTGCCATCTGTCTTCCATCCTTCAAGTCTCACCTTAAAAACAGTGCCTCTTGAGCAAATCCTCCCTGCCAGCCCCGCGCGCCGTCTCGCCTGGCGCAGGCCTGACACTACAAGCGCTCATTGAAGTCAAG
>NW_010405246.1:139109-139558 GCF_000710305.1 Buceros rhinoceros silvestris | reverse complement strand
GCAAGCCCCCGGCCCCCCGGCTTGTCCGGCCTTTGGCCACCAGCCCCAGGACCAGGGCTCGTGTGCTCCCTCCGCTTGGCTGCTGCTCCTTCACGCTGGCAAGGTGGGGCTCATCCCACAGGCGCGGGGGCATCACCACCCCTCTGCTCTTCATGTGCTGGGGGGATGGAGGGAAGCACCTGAGCCGACCTCCCTGGATGCCTCTGGGTACCTTCCTCTGCAGATGGAAGCAGGAGGGGTCACCTCCTGAGCCCTGGCAAGGACGTGCAGGGTGTTTTGAGTGGGGGCTGCTGTTTGCACAGATGTGGCGGGTGTCGTCCCACCTCGCGCTGTGCCGGCGTGGGACCCACTGCACCACCCACCAGCAGCATCTGCGGGGCGGCCCCAGCCAAGCCCGTGAATCACGCACACATCAAAGCACCGACAGAATAAGCACTAAAAAACCTGGC
>NW_010405246.1:138263-138974 GCF_000710305.1 Buceros rhinoceros silvestris | reverse complement strand
CCCTACCAACCCTGCCAGCCGGCTCGGAGCGGACAGTGCCTGCGCAGATGTTCAGCTGCAGCTTTTCTCAATTACAAAGAGCAGCAGAATTTACCAGAAAACACAGGAGTCCTGTCCAGTGGAGGGGCCGCAGCACAGAGCCCACACATCCCTTGCAGCTCCATGGGCCAGGTCAGATCAGCACACCACCACCTCCCTCCTTAGCACCGGTATTACACTACCCCACGTTCCTCTCCAGCCCTCGCTGGGGGTGTCACCTGCTCTCAGCAAAATCTGAGTCCTCTTTAGAAAAACCCCACCTTGCAGGGCTTCATGGGCATAGAGGAGAGCTCAGACACGACCACACCTGAGCCAAACCTTTGGAGCCGGTGAAATTTCTCCTGGAAAAATAAACTCACATGATTTCAAAGACAATCGTGTGACCTACAGTGGGGTGACGGTGCTTTCTGCTCGAGCCTGGCAAGGGCAGCCTTGGTCCTGCCCAGCTCCCACGGACACTGTGAACTCCCAGGAGCAGGAGTCTCGTGGTCTGGCCAGCCACCCGGGTGGGACAATGGCATCACTCCCACATGACGGCTGGACTTTCCCCTTTCGACGGCAAAAGGAGCAAAACCTCCCCCTCGTGTGGGAGAAGAGGCAGTGGGATGTGCCCAGTCCTCCCTGCCCACGTCCTGCCTGTCCCTCCACAGAGGGAGTCGGGGAGCGGGTGCA
>NW_010405246.1:135906-138137 GCF_000710305.1 Buceros rhinoceros silvestris | reverse complement strand
GGCGGGGCATGGGCCCGGCTCTGCCCCCCCGCCTGCAGGTGCTGCCCTTGGTTTTCTGCTTGAATGAAGCTGCTGGTCTGAACGTGGCTTGTAACCTTCAGCCCAAAGCCAAACCTTGCCAAAGTCCTTTCGCCAGGTTGTTCAAAAACGAACGAGCTCGCCCGTCGTTTCCACCCGGGACTGTCAGGTGCAGCACATCACGGGACGGGTGAAATGCCGTGGTGCCAGGCCAGCGAGCCCTCCTCACTGGGGGATGCAGAGACACTTGCGCTCCCTCCAGAACACGTAGGGGTGGCCTGTTCCCCCCAACCCTGAAAACTATCGGTTCTTCCGCCATCCCACTTTCCATGGCATGGAGTGGGAATGAAGCCCCATGAGCTGGCACTTCTCACCTCCCCAGAGAAGAAGCCAGAGGAAGAGGGGCCGCGTGGGCACCCAGGGATTAGCACCCAGCTGTACCGGGCACAGCTGGCACCGGCCTTTTATTCCCATCCTATAATAATATTGTAAATACTCACTGGGAAGTAATTACATTCTGTAAAAGAAGCAGCAGTCTGTGGTTTGGGCCAGGACCGGTTCATGACACTTGTTCTAAAGAGACGTTTCATGTCTTGTTTATAGATTAGATTTTAACCTGACAACCTTTTAACATTGTATTAAATTAGAAATTAACTTCGTATGACTGCTCACCGTATAATTGACCCACTGATAGGCTGAGTGCTAGAGAATATTTAAGATACCTTTCAGACAGCAAAGTTCCCAAGAAATTCAGAGCCTCCTCCTTGATCTAGACCAGGGCTTTGCTATTAATTAGTATTTATGGTGAGGTGGCAGAAGCGCTTTCCGCACAGGGGAGAGCTGCCAGGGAGCAGCATCCCTGCCGTGCCCGTCCCTGGGTACCTATGAAACCCAATGGGATGGAGAGAAGCAGGCAGAGGGGACAGGGAAGGCTGCAAGCCCCCGACCTTGCCCACAGCAGTGACCATCCAGCAAGGCCAGTGGTCACCCTCTTGCGGTCACCCCTGCCACAGCTGTTGGGAGATGAACCTCTTGGGGATGGAGCTGCCACCTTCGAGAGAGATGGTTCCTGCAAGGTGCTGAGTGCACTCTGGGAATTGTTGAGCATCACCTGTAGTTCCCAGCAATAGCTGGGAGCCCTGCAGGACTCGGCTCACGGGGCCTTTGCTACGGGTGCAGGCACACGACTCCCAGGGCAGGGCAGGGCAGGGCAGGCAGGCAGCTCCGCACGCAGAGGGATGAATGGTCCTGGTCTGTGGCACATGCGGGTCATAAGCAGGCAGCTTACCTCGGCCTGCGTGGAAGACACCCGTGCTTGTGACCTGCCCGCAACCTGCATGGGGCCATCAGTATTCTGGTGTCATTTCCTGCAGCAGAAATTCCCAAGAAAGGAAAAAATTCAGCCTGGGAACTCGTGAACAGATGCACAGCTTCAAATTACATCTGAGCCCAGCGAAGGACAGGGTGGCAATTGATGGGACGGTATCAATGCCCAGGCACAGCTGGGAGTGGCCATGGCTCCCTAAGGCCGGGGGGACAAGTGGCACGTCCCCCAGGCCATACCCTGCAGTGGGTAACACCAGCTCCAGTGCTGCCCCTGCTCATGGGTGGCGTTGGAGGAACGAGGGGCCGGACCGGGGCGGGGGTCAAAGTGGACGCCCCCCCAGGCCATACCCTGCAGTGGGTAACACCAGCTCCAGTGCTGCCCCTGCTCATGGGTGGCGTTGGAGGAACGAGGGTGCGGCCAGGCACTGTGTGGGATGAGGGAGGCTGCAATCCTGCCTCATCCACGGTCCAGCTCCGGAGCTGGTGACTTGTATCCCAGCTACAACCTGCCTTTTGCTTTCACCAGCGTAAAGGCATTTGCTGGTACAATTGAATCCTGCCCCCAACGCGTGCCGGAGGTGGGAGTGCTGAGGCTGAAGACACTGAGGCAAAAACGCAGGGTGAAACCCCAGCCAGTGCTGGGGCAGCCCAACGGTTTTATCCTGCAGTGAGAGCGGGGTGGCGGCGGGGCGGGAAGCACTGCCCAGCTGTGCCACAGCTCCCGGGCAGGGACAGGTGAGGGCACAGCTGAAGCCTCTTGTCTCTGGCTAAGTGTGTTCTCAACAGCTCTGCTCCCACAGACAGAGCAGGGAGCTCCGGGAGTGGGTTCGTGCAGTTACGGGGACGGAGGGAGCTGCTGCCGCAGACACCGGCTTGGCCCGGTGGCC
>NW_010405246.1:133679-135843 GCF_000710305.1 Buceros rhinoceros silvestris | reverse complement strand
AGAGAGCTCCTGCCGCAGACACGGGCTTGTCCCGGTGCCTTTTCCATCTGTGAAACAGGCCAAGCAGTGGATTCAATTATTTTTTCCTAGCACATAAACCACTAATCATTTATTGCACTAAAAAACCACCTCATCTCCACAACTTTTGTTCCCATTTTATCAAATTAAAAATTGTGGAGAAAAAAAGAAGTTTTGATTTTCTCTTTTTGCAATCACAAAGGCCCGATCTCAGCTCCGTTGACTCGCTAATTGTAAGCGCTCAAATGGTTGGGTTTAAAGTTACACTTAGCAGCTGTGAAACATTAGGGCGAAGTGATTACAACCTACTGGAGGATACCGAGCATTTTTACAGTATCTCAGGAGCATAAGGGAAAGACAACAGGAAATGGCGCAAACTTTCCTACCCTGCACAGCAACAAGCCAGAGCAAAGAAGAGAGAAAATAAAATGTAGAGCCGCGGCGCAGACGCAGTTTGGATCCTCAGAAAGTTCCTAAGGAAGCGCCGGTGAAAGCGCCGTGTGCTCGCCCCCATGCTCAGGCAGGCAGCGAGGAGGGGGAGCAGCGTTCAGGGGTTTCACAGCCGCACTTGGCAGCAGACCCTTCTCCCGGCTCACTGTTGAAGGAGGACGGACACCCTGGTAGGATTTTGCCCCTGGCTGGCTCCGCTCCCTGGCTTGCCTTCTCCCAGCCTCCTCACCAGCAAACTGTGAACCCTGCTCGGGGCAGGACAGCTGCTAGCTGCTAGTGATGGGCAGCAGGACGGGGTGTATCGGCTCACCCCGGGCTCTACCATCGGGGTGTATCGGAGCTGAGCTTTGCTGGCAAAGCAAACGAAGTCTGAGCCCCATGTGCTCTGCAGAGCGCCGGGAAACACCAGCCCCGCTGGGTACGCCCGGGGCCTGGACTGGCTCCGAGATTTGATTTCATTTGAACTTCAAGCTGTCACATTTGGAGAACCTTTGACTTTCCACTTCTTTTCAAACACCAAAACATTCCCCTCCCGTGATTTAAGCACGCTACATGCGTGTGTTTATTACAGAACCCAGGCTAGGATAAGAAAGCAGTATTTCACGTTAATTCATGAAATCTGAACTCAACTTTTAATAGAAGAGCTCCACTTTATGCACAGAGTGATATACAGTCCGCCCCGCTTTAAATGAGACGTCTTGCCTTTTGAACTCAGCAGGAGGCTGCTGCTTACTACTACTGGAAATGGTTTAAAACCTGCAAGTCCGACGTATCTTTTGGGCTCTTTTTTGAGCCAGTGGTTTATATCATGGCACAACATTCTTGCTGGGCTGTCTGCGGCCGCCTGCTAGCCACTGTATTTCAGAAACTCACCTGGATTACTGTCACGACAACGGGAGACATTTCATCCCGTGTCTCTGGCTTTCTTTGCTCTAAGTGGTTTGGATCTTTGCTTTAAGGGGTTTGGATCACGCCTCTAGATTGAAAACCTGGTTGCATGAAAGTCAGGGTAAACCTCCCCTAGGAGCAGCTTCTGGACACCATCACTGAGCATCACTTGCCTGGTGCTTGAAAAGAGCATCGCTGCTGAGGCTGCGGGGGAGGAAAGGCAGTGCTGCAGGAAAGCACGTGGCACCCGGCTGAAACGGGGGCTCTTGCGTGCACGCTAAAGGCAGCGGCCATGGGTGGGAGCAGACGTGCACTGCACGCGAGGGGCACACCGGGGGATGAGTTGAATCAGACCCTACAGAGTTACCGTTGCAACACACTTGGCTTTCGCTGGCTCACTGAAGAGCTGGAACTCGCTGGTTATTCTGCTGGGTCATCTGTGAAAGTATCAAATTAAAGTTAAATTAGCCATCTCATAGCAGTGCTTATTCGTTTTTTTTAAGCTCTAGGCTTTCTTAACAGTTTGGTTATGGGGCTATCAACAGCAGGGAATTTAGGACATTCTTTTCAATGAACCAGTCTGAAAATATTTTGGTACAGCCCCAGTTTGTAGGTTTTTCCCTCCCCCCCCTTTAAACAAAATATCCTGATTCAAAGGAGCTTCTTGCGGACTGGGAATTTCCACATGGCCGTATTGCAGCACTTATAAAAAGTGATTTAATGCCTGCCAACAACAAATACATTTCCAATGACACCACTCGGCGTTATGCGCTATCCTGCTTCGTGTGTTCAGCAAGAAGCAGCAACC
>NW_010405246.1:132995-133540 GCF_000710305.1 Buceros rhinoceros silvestris | reverse complement strand
GTCGCCTTCCTTTGCAAGAACTTTGCGTCCCTTTCAGCCGCTCCTTGGAAAGCCTGAAAGGAAACAAGCATCACGGTGACAACACAATCCCTTCTGTATGTGTTAATCTGGATTTTGTTTGAACTTTTGGAGCTGACCTTGGCTTGAACTGTGTTAAAAATCCCGACTGGTGTGGACTGACTTGACCCTGCGGTCGCACTCGTCCGCAATGCCAGCCCTACCCTCAGCCCCTTACTTCAAGCCATTATTTTACAGACATAAAAGAAACATAACATTACAGCAGATATAGCCAGCGGGATGGAGCTGCAAGTACTTACTTACGGGCGAACTCTCCTCTGATTTCATCCCAGCAAAGTTTTTTTTTTTTGCTTGAAAAAGGACTGTCTGAAAACCAAGCAAGAAACTGAAATTATTGCTGCAGACTCTGTTTTTATTAGTGGTTTCCAAGCCTGAAGAGAGAGGGGAGAAAAAAAAAGCTTCTGAGTTGCAGTGTTACAGTTACAGACACAAAAAACCAATTCCAAGATTTGGTGTTTGGTTTTTGG
>NW_010405246.1:126915-132865 GCF_000710305.1 Buceros rhinoceros silvestris | reverse complement strand
AGTAGGAAGAGGGTGGTCGGTTTTGCATCACTCCGTGTGGCTGATTTAAGCTAGAAGAGTGCAAAAAGATTTGTGGGTTTAGATAGTTTCCTCTCGCTGCCATGACTCAAACAGCTTCTATTAAAAACAAGTAGCGGGAAGGAAATTTCATAAGCTGACAGTCCCACCTCACTCTCTGCTTCTCAGCACCAGTTGGCTGAGATATAGGAATTCATGTGGTTACTATGTGTGAGCCATGGCTGTTTTATCAGCGGAGTTAGGCAGTGCTAGTTTTGACGGTGCGCGTTCGGCCGGGTACAGATGCTCAGGCTGTTACATGGGTTCTGCAAAGCCTCTTGGATGTGATCCTGTAACACGATAGATGGAGGTGGATGTCTCCGCTTCCAGCACACCCGGTCCTTGTCCCACCGAAACCAGTGAGACAAAGAAGAGGGCCCCAACCAACGCCAGGATCTGGGGTCAGACACCCGAACAGAGGTGGGTGTTGATTTCCAGGGGTGCTGAGCAGCCGCGAGGCGCACCACCCAAGGCTCTCGTTTTAAAAATCCTGCCTTTGCACGTGGGGACGAGAAAGCTGGGAGGTGAAAACAAGCTAGGCTGGCTGCATAACATCCACTGATGGCTTTAATTAAAGCCCTCAAGTTAGTAAATGTGCACAATAGTCTGGTCCAGGAAAACAGACGAAGCCCACAGCCAGCCCAGTAACACTCCACGAACATTGCCATTTAAGCAGTTTCTTGTTTAACTTAGATTTATTCAAGGACACATGCATTTCTGGACAGATATCTGAGTTCCAATGAACAACTTTTATAACCAAATTTGAGAAATTTGTGACTGCAGTTAGTCAATTAAGTAAGTTTCTAAAATACATGACTAGAAGAAAACCGGAGCGATAGAGATAATTCTTCCAAAGAACAAAACCATTTCCATCTGTAGTACTCCTGGCATTGATGAGTATCAGTGGGGAAGGAGGGCAGCAAGGAGACGCAATGAGGAAGGAATAACATTATCAACCCTGTCCACAGAAAGTTCTCCAGTTTCCACTTTCTCCAGTTCAGTCGTTAATGCTCAGCACTTCTGCATCGGCGAGAGCTCCTCTGAATTACGGAGATCCCCTTCATCTCTCAACACGAAAAAGCAGAGAATGGTTGTGGAACCATGTGCTTGACCAAAAATGGCTTAGAAATATTTTTCCTCACCCAACCTCTTCCTGAACACAGCAAACAAAGAAGCCGCAGAGCTATCGGGATTGAAGACGGAGTCTCTTCATATTGCACAGGAACACAAAGTCAAGATTTTGTGAGTATGTTTCAGGAAGGTTTAAGAGTTGTCAATATTTATCAGGGTAATGAGAACCATCCAGTGCAGCGGCGAACTGGCAGGTGACAGACACATTAGGATTGTTTAGGCGGAGAGGCGGCTCGTTACCCTGTCTGGATCTCCCCTTGGATGTTCGGCTCATTTAAGGGAATCCCGTGGGGAAAAGGCTGAGGGGCTGGTTTTCGTTAGTCGGGAGAGGTGATCTGTAGCCATCGAAGTTGCGTGGGATACTGCCACTGGTGGAACCGGAGCTGTTACTGAGCGTCTCTATGCTTCCCTCTCGCTGAAGCTCTGCAGTGGGAAGAGAGAGCAGGTCCAGGTTAGTGTTTCACATAAACCTGGAGTGCCATTAGGCGGCCGCTTTATTAACAGATCTGTTTACTGTATCGTTGCTCTAACATCTGCTCGTCATCCATCTCTTCCAGGGTGATTTCACGAATCACCCCAGAGGCATCCCAGCTCTCCGTCCTACTTCTCTGCTGGGCTCACAGCTCAGCTGAGCCGAAGTGGAGCTGGATGCAGACATTACACCCTGCCCAGCAGAGCAGCTCTCTTCACCGAGACCACTGACTCACGACATGTCGGGACTTGAGAATGGGGCTGCTCATGGCTGACCTGAGCAGGGTGCGAAGGGTGCGGGGGCACATGATGAAACATCTTTCCTCTACAGCAAAGTTGCTGAGATGGTGGGGAAGGGGGAGTGGCAGCAACACTGGTACCAGAATGGCACAAGCACTGCGATTCTCCACCTTGGGAACACCAGGGACTTTCCAGAGCCTTTTATCCTGCACAAATGGACATAAATAACTCTGCTTTTTCAAGCCAAAGAGAAAATAGTCCCTTTCCTACGTGCCTAAGCTGTGCCTCAAAGCAAAAGAGAGAGCAGACATGACTGGCTCTCCCTCTCCTGGGTCACACACATCCAGACATCTCCCTCACTGACCAACCAAAGCCTTTACTGCTCCCTAATCTTGAAACACGAGGATTTTTGTGTGTGGAGAGCACCGTTTCTAACCATGGCCTCTCTGTGAGCCACTTGAACCCAACAGTTGACTCAGTGGCAGCGTGCAGCAGCGCCGCCGGGCAGCAGCGCCCCGGCCAGCACTCAGCGGCGGCATGCAGCGGTGAGATTAGGCAGAGCCCCACGTACACGACAGGAATCCTCTCCCAGACACGCGGTGACAGGCTACAAGAAACATTCTGGCGAGTCGCAACGCGCGGCCCTGAGTGCGACTTCCGTTGGCTGCTTCTGCGCAGCCCGTGCTGGAGGGGACGGGATGCGGATAGGAACTTCAGGCAAATTCTGCTGCTGCCAAAGGGGAAAGAGAAAAAAACCTTCTTGCTCGCTGCACGCTGAGGTGTTGCGTGTGTACAGCACAGGGGGCAAGCCCCCGGAGCAGGCAGGCAGCTTTCCCTGTCCCTGCACCGGGAGTTTTCCTTGAATGGATGGAAAGAAGCCGCACACGCAAGTGCTGGAGGAGTGGTGCCTGCTTGGCTCTCAGATAAATATTACTGCACCGTTTGCACACCTCTGTCTCACTCCAAGATATTTATTCTCTTGTAAACACCACGACAATCCTTCTGCAGCAAAGAGACTCTGAGATAAGGACATAACTATACACAAAGCACAGGGCAAAAGCAGAAGGTCCATGCTTCGCTGAAACAAGCAGCATCCCTGGGCGCTGCACAGCTCCCGTTTGCCATGCGGGCACGGCGGGGACGTGCCAGGTGAGCGCGCACCTAGCAGAGGAGGGCTGGGGGGTTTAATCCCTGATTGTGGAGGTGACTTGCAATGGAGATAATCTGCCCAGGATACATGAAAACCAGAGCAGCAGGAAACCAGTCACCCGGTAAGCAGCGATGATAATGACCTCAGCTGTATTAATCACCATTTCTTGCCAGTATTTGGTGAAGGAATGTCCATGTCTAAACCTCTTCATTTTCCTCACATCCTTACTCTCCCATGAGTTCAGGAAGTAAAAACAGTAATTTAAATCAGAAATGAGTGGCGTATCCCACACTAATACTGTGCTTATCCTGTCTGATTTGGGGCTTTTATCTCCCTGCGCACACAGCTGGCTTCGGTTAAACGTCCCACGTCAGAGCTCTCGGGCGCTGGGCAGCCGTCACCCGCGCTGGGCAGGCTGGGGCTCCCCCAAACAGCGTTTGGGCTGCTGAACTCCTCACCAGGCTGTTCGCCCACTCTCTCTTTTTCAGCTATAATTGATTTTCAGGCAAATGTTGTGTTTTCAGTAACCGTAGCAAAAGAAGGGAAAGGGAAAGGGCGAGGGAGCATTTGTTTCCCTGAAGCCCTGTGGCTCTGGCGTGGCCATTTCTGCCCCCCGGGCTCCAGGGACAAGCCCCTGCCCGGCAGCTCCCGCCTGTCCTTCACCACGTCGTGTCCCGTCTGTCCTTTGGTGACTTGTGTGGGACCGCACACCCTGCCAGCATGGGATTTTGGGGAATTGGGGCTCGCAGGGTGGGTCTCTGGAGGCTGCGGGATTTCTGTATCCGACAGCTCTGGTCACACCTCTGCAGGGGACTGCCAGGGGGTGGCACTGCAGAGACTGATGCCAGCCAAAGCATGGACAACAAATCAGGCAGGCAGGGCGGTGGGCGCAGGGCCAGGCTGGGGGTCCTGGGCGGGCTTGGCATCGCTGCGGCTCCCTCCCTGCTGCTCGTCTTGCTGCTGTCAGACACAGGAACCTCTTCAGTCAGCAAAGGGGAGGGACAAAAGGGAGCGTAAAAGAGATGTGAAGGCTCAAGAGGAATTGGAGGGGAAGTTCTCCAGCCTTCCAGCCTGCACTGAGCCTGCTCTGGGTTTGAAGGGGGTCAGGCTAAAATCCAGGGGAAGCTCCCGCATCCAACCTGCCACCCCGAGTGCTGCAGATGGTAAACGCACACATTCCCCTGGCAAATGAGTCCGTGCGCTCTCAAACAGCCCCATACTGCGAACCCGCTCGCTCTGGAACTAATTACACGGCGAGGCAGACGAGCAATGTATTTTGATACCTAAGAAAGTGTTGTAAAACTCCTGACTGCTGCAGCAGAAAGCACCGCTGTGCTCAGGAAATTGGGCTCCTGCCCTTGCCTGGGCCTGGCTCTTGTGCACGCCTGGGTCACGCAATTAGCCACTACACGGTCACCAGGGAGGACCGGTGCTGTGCCGATGACCCTAGGATCGCGGTCAGCACATTTTCCTACATTCCCCCAAATTAGTGCATTTTTTCCAGCTTTCATTAATAAAAACTATAATAAAAAGTCCAACGCAAACTATTATCTCTCCTCCCAGACCTTCCAGCAGACCAGACAGAGATGCACAGGACCACTGCTGCCATTCCCATGGGAAGCTCAGACAAGACTGGGAACAACTCCATGACATGGGACACCCTTCCTGTTACAGGGTAAAAAACCGGGGATGGTTTCTGATAGACCTGATGCCTGGATAGACCCAAAAAGCGCAGAAGGAGCCACCATGGTGCGGTGTATCAGAAGAGGACGGTCCCTCCCAGACAGGCAGTGCAGGCAGCGCTGCCCTCCCAGTGCCCTGGGACAGGGCAGCCGAGCCCTGCGGCACAGCTGAAAGAAGGTGAAATACTTCCCAGTCCTCAGTAAGTTGTGTCACACAACCGGTCAGACCACTGATGTCCTCCGTGCTGGGAACACAACTGCTGAAAAACACAAAATAGAAGCAAAAACCAGGATCCCGCTGCGGAAAGACAGGGGCAAACGGCCGGAGAGCTTGGACCAAGGCTCAGCACCGTGGTGGCAGCGCAGGACACGGCTGCCCGGCGAGCGAGATTTTGTTTACTTTGGTGGAGATAGGCCAGGAATGGCCTCGGCCCCAGCATGTCTGAGGGTTATTGTATCTGCATTCCCCCATGCACATACTGTCGAGATGTATTAACTTCCTTAAATGTACCAGTAAAACAACCTCTTATGATACACTTTAATGAACTTGTACAGTAGCCAGCAAATTGTGCATCATATAAAACCCATTCGGCCTTATAGACTCTCTGGCTATTTTGTAATAACTGCAATTTGCTTCTGCTGAAGCAAGATAACCAGGGTTGAGAAGTCAGCCTTTGCAGAAACCTAAATATTTGATGTGGGGGGGAGCGGGTGGGAGAAGGAAGAAAGGGGCCTCTGGGAGCTATTTATGGGGTCAAAATAACATGAGACCTGCTCTTCTCGTAGCATTTCCACCATCAAGGAAATGAAATACTGTGAGAAGACCAGCACTTGCATTATTTTGGCCCCGTAAATGGCTCCCCGAGGCTTTCAAAAGCCCGTGAAAAACAAACACAAATACAAATAAATGCTAATATTGGAAACGTAAATAGTAAAACCTGCCCATGTCCCCAGAGGAAACAACTCACAAAGTCCTGACTGCCCTAAAAACAAAAACAAAAAAAGGGAGGAAAAAAGACGAAGGAGCAGGAACATCTGCTGAAGCCGTGAGGGGAAAGTCACTTCAGGGGAGCTGGGAACAGCCCTGCCTGCGCTTTTGACGGTAACAGTAATGGGCACCGCTGGCATCACCCAGGGTCCCAGAATAACCGGGAGTTTCAGGGCACACACGCTTTCTGCAGCGGTGAAGGCAGCAGCACTAAAAAATCGTCGCTGCTGC